>NC_041375.1:2395875-2398375 GCF_900634415.1 Cottoperca gobio | reverse complement strand
CTCTTATTCTTGTCCATCCCTCTATTTGCACTAGAGTCTTCTTCCAACTTCCTTAATCTCTTTTTCTATCGCTTTATATCTGTGTCATGTTGCATGTCTGCTTTGTTTTCTCTTCAAACACAATGTCCATGTAAGACTGTTATCTTCACCTGCTATCTCACCACCCTGCTCCTCCTCTTCCTCCTCCTGTTCCTCCTGCTGTTCCCTTCGTTAGCCTCGCTGCTGTGCGTCCCACATGACCGCTTTAGGCCTCGGGGTGAGGAGATGCAGGGGGTGAGGGGAAGGGGAAAAGAGAGGTCCGCGACCCCTCAACATGCACAACGCCAACACCCCCCTCCCACACACACATCTCAGCTGTTCAGCCTTTTTCTCTTGGTTGTGTGTGGAGGGCGGGGGAGGGGAGTAGCTCCAGCCAAATCTCGTTGTTTTGCCATAACGGAGGAAAAGGGGAGGCCAAGGAAAATAAGGTCCCCCTGTTATTGCACTTTAATTTTGTTACTGCACTTTATTGTGCTTCAGTTTTGCTGTGTGGGGGTGTCGGAGGGAGGCCTTGTAAGCAGTGGTGGATAGTAACTAAGTACATTTACTCAAGTACTGCACTTAAGTACAATTGTGAGCTACTTGTACTTGAGTATTTCCATTTCAGATAAACTTCTTTCATCCTTTAGTGAAATTCACGTTGTAAAAGAGAAAAGAAAAGCTCCTCTTTTACCGACTGCAACATTAAAGTGATGAACAAATAATGCATAAAGTATTATAATTCAATAATATAATACATGTTATTCTGAAATGGGCCGCATAATGAGTACTGTTACTTTTTGGTACTTTAAGTTTATTTTGACCAGCCCAATGTTGCTAACTCCAATACAAGTAGCTAGCAGCATTAGCTCCAAAAGTCTACTAAATCTAGCAAGAAGGTTGCAAGTTGGAAACACCGACAGCCGCTCCCTTCTGGGCCTACCTCAAAAGCCACTCCCCCAAAATGATCATCATGAACGTAAACAACAAACAGCGTAATGAGTGCATGGGCAGGTAGACACAACGGCCCGCCCTCCAATCATAGACAGACTTATTACAGTCCTGCTACAGCCACAGATATCTGATTTGTTTCTTTTTTATGTCAGAGCATTTGATTTATTGATTGCTGTTGGGATGTAAAGACTATTTCAATAAATATAAACAAAAATATTTTCTAATATGCATTACCCTCCCTAGCTTTAAGGAACATTTTGAATGCAAGACTTTTACTTGCAACAGGAATACTCCGTAAAACTATCGAAGGATGAAGTACTCAGATCTTTTACGTAGTTTATGTAAAACTATGCAAAAGATCTGAGTCCTTTGTCTACCTCTGATTGTACGACACTGAGTAACTTCACAGGGCTTATTCACAGCACACACATTTCCACTGCATGGTTCGACTCGACCCGACTCACCTTTGGTACCAGGTGTGTAGTTTTCCACTGAAGGCAGTATTCTCAACAAATCTAGCGACAGGGTGTGAAACTGCCGTGGGAAAGCAATTAAGACCGAGTCGAGTTGAGTAGAGTTGTGCCGTACCATGCAGTGGAAATGTGGCATAGACCTACATGTGTTTTAATTCCAGAGCATTAAGTGGTACAGAAAAAACCCACAAATTTGACAGTTTATGCCGTAGGCTGTTCGGATGACTGCACCACGGGTTAATTAATAGGTAAAGTTATTGTTTCAATCGCCTGAAAAAGAAAATGGCATTTTCAGTGCCAGCTTGAAAGTTATTTTAATTTCCAAACATGGCAGAGTAAAAGGGTCCTTTCCCCATGTGGCACTCTGCCTCTAATTGTGATGCACGTTTGTGTTTGCTGATAAGGTCACAAAAGAACTTGACATTGTTTGTGCCTGGTTTTGTGGGCAACTATAAACTTTTTGGGGAACGGAACAATCCTCAGTTGACAGAGAGCTGGCATGGTGTCAATGTGAACAAGTTGTGTGCAAAGCTGTGAGCGCACAGGCGCAGAGATAAGATGCAAATTGAATGGGGGAAAAAACACACAACTAGACAGAAAGTTCAAGTTTATAATTAAATTGTTCAGTAATAACAATAAAATGACACAGATGAGTTGGCACACATGTTGACAACACAGCAGGGAAAGGGACTGACGTATTCTCCCAAGATGGATAATTAAAGTGTCTGTGCTTACTGCTTAATCAGCTGTCTGAGCAATCTGTATGTAATAATAATAATAAATTGAATTTATATAGCGCTTTTCAAGACCTCAAAGTATGTATATGTAATATTGGGGTACTTTAGGGAGAACATGTGTCTCCACTTTTGTTTGCTATTTATTCAAATTATGCATTATAGATGAGGTTAGAAACAACTAAAGTAAAGATGGTGAAGAGATCTATTTAAGATAGCACTGCTTTATGAGGAGAATACTATTGTAATGGTGAAAACACCAGAATAATTTAAAATTATTATTTTGTAAAATGTGATACTGTTAATACTAATGAAACAAAA
>NC_041375.1:2335875-2390875 GCF_900634415.1 Cottoperca gobio | reverse complement strand
TTGCGTTGAAAGGAGCCACCTGGGCGCCTCCCTAGGGAGGTGTTCCAGGCACGTCCAGCTGGGAGGAGACCCCGGGGAAGACCCAGGACTCGGTGGAGAGATTATATCTCCTCACTGGCCTGGGAACGCCTCAGGATCCCCCTGTCGGAGCTGGCGGATGTGGCCCGGAGAAGGGAACTTTGGGGTTCGGAGGGTTTGGAGCTGCTGACACCACGACCCGATCCTGGATAAGCGATAGACGATGGTTGCATGGATGGAGAAATATAAAATATTCATACAAATAACAACAAACCGAAAACCACCAAACTATATACAAAAAAAGAAGGTTTTTCAATGCTGATCAAGCACAAGTCAAAACATACGCTTCAAGTCCAAGTACCATGCCTACAATCTGTGGCCAGTAAAGTTATTTTCTATCTATATCAGTTCTTAACAAATGTGATATAGATTATTTGCTTGGTTTGGAGAATCACCTGTCTATTGTTCTAAATGAGGGGTGTCAAACAAATTTTAGTTCAGGGACCACATACAGCAAAATTTGATCTCAAGTGGGCCGGACCAGTAAAATCACAGCATAATAACCTATAAATAACGACAACTCCAAATGTTTCCCTTCGTTTTAGTGCAAGAAAGTACGTTCTGAAAATGTTCAAATTTAATTAACTATCTTTTTTACTAAACATTATGAACAACCTGAAATTTCTTAAGAAAAGAAGGTGCAATTTCAACAATATTATGCCTCCGTTTATCATTTACACATGCATTACAACTTATAGATCACATTGTATCTACAAAGGCACAAAACATTTTGTCACAGGTATCTGGAGCAGTATTTTACTTTATGATCAAAACAACTAATTTTTACACTTTGCAAAGTCATCCAGCGGGCCAGATTGGACCCTTTGGCGGGCCGGTTTTGGCCCCCGGGCTGCATGTTTGACAACCCTGTTCTAAATGATTCCTTCACTTTAAAGCATAGTAACTGTAAACGGTAAATGGACTGCTTTTCCAATCTTTGTGATCACTCAAAGCACTTTACAACACATGTCAGCATTCACACATTCACACACATTCACACAGAGTCAGAGGCTCCATACAAGGTGCACATGTCTTAAAGTATGCAGCTCTTATGTGTTTGCTACCATAGCCCAGACTAACAACTAGGCCCTGTTCAGACCTGGAATTTGCATGGGTCTTTTGTGATCCAATAATAAGTGAGAAAGTGAGACGCATGCTAATACGAGGTGTGACCTAACATACTTAGAGCTGAACACTTGTGATCGGTTCAACAAAGACGCATGTTAAAACCAGGTCTGAAAAGGACTTTAGACTGCCAGCACCCAATAAGACTCCATCATTCCATTCCTCTCATTCCTGCAATTAGCTACACGATGCATGGTGCCCTAAAGAAACGACATGCCCTCCTCTTCTGCAGCTTTGTTCTTTCTCACGCTGAGACAACTGGAGATGATTGCCTGGAAGAGAAGGGGGACCAGACACAGGACTCCTCCTTGTGTCTCTCTTCTTTTCATTGAATTCTCCCTCCTCCACATTCCTGAGGGCAGAGCATATGAGGAGACATTCCTGGGACCTTTGTTGGGCTCAGGATGCTCCTCCGGTGAGAAACGAAGGGAGGAGTGGTAATGATAGGAGATGTTTACTTTTCACACTTTACGACTGTTTTCCCCATATTTGCAACGCTGGAAGTGGTAGGAAGATCAGGGGTAATAATTGCCTTTTTTCTTTCACCATAAGTGGATTTGGTTACAAGGATTTGCAGTTAGTACAAACTGTGCAAATGTTTTAGGTCAATGTGGTGTCTGAGGCCTATATTGTATTACAATACATTACATTACATTTAGCTGATGCTTTTGTCCAAGCGACTTACAATAAGTGAAAACAACCATAAGGATACAAGTCCGAACAACAAGAATCTTGCAAGTGCAATAGCTTAAAATAAGCCAAACCAATGTAAGTGCAGCATACAGAAACAAGATATGTACTGTATATATTTTTATTTTATTTTATTTTATTTATTATTGGCCAAAGTGCTGTCAAAACAGGTGGGTTTTCTGTCTGCGACGGAAGGTATGTAGACTTTCTGCTGACTTAGATGGGAGAGCCCTTCCCCGGAAGGAAAAGGAGCTTTGTCTTGTTGAGGTTGACTTTCAAGTAGAGTGCGTACATCCACTGAGAGATGTCTGTTAGATAAACCAAGATCCGTGCCTCCACCTGGGTTTCGTACCTGGGAAAAGACAGAATTAGTTGAATGTCATCTGCATAGCTGTGGACCCAGGACGGAGCCCTGAGGTACCCCAAGTGGTGAGTTGACAAGGGTCCGACAGAGCCCCTCTCCAAGTTACCCTGTAGGTGCGGTCCTTTAGGTAGGATTCGAGCAGGGAGAGAGCAGAGCCTGAGAGTCCCAGTTCGTGGAGGGTGTAGAGGAGGATTTGGTGGTTCACTATGTCAAATGCAGCAGAAAGGTCCAGAAGGATGACAACAGAGGAGAGGGAAGCTGCTCTAGCAGAATGAAGTTCCTCAGTGACAGCGAGGAGGGCAGTCTCAGTTGAGTGGCCTGCCTTGAAACCAGATTGTTCTGGTGAAGGTAAAACGAGAGTTGATTAAAGACTGCACGCTCAAGTGTTTTGGAAAGAAAAAAAAGAAGAGAGACAGGTCTGCAGTTGTTCACTTCAGAGAGGTCGAGTGAGGGTTTCTTTAAGAGAGGGTTCACTCTTGCCTCCTTAAGATTGTTAGGAAAGCAGCCAGTTGTTAAGGACATGTTGATGAGATGGGTGAGAAAAGGAAGGAGGTCAGGAGCAATAGACTGGAGGTAACGAGGGATAGAACTTAATTTGGAGAGAGGGGGAGGGTGGGGGAAGTGATGTGGATGTTGGTAAGTTGGAAAATGAAGAGCGTATGTGATCTGTTTTTTCATTTTTCATTTTTCCTTTCAACCATTTTCTTTCAGCTCCCCGTAGGATGGTCATCCAACCAGGGAGCTGGAGGGGACTGGCGAACCTGATGCATGAGAGGACAGAGAGAGTCCAGAGAGGAGAGTGTCAGTGGAAGAGATGGCAAAATATTAGTGTTGTGTATTTACACATTGTTGAAGTGCAGTTAAAAGGCAAAATTTAGGGTTGTAAATTACTTTCCATTTGGCCAGCAGTCAGATTAACAGAATGAACGATCTTGGAACATTTTGCCAAAATTGAAGCAAAAATTCCACATGATTAAGAACAATTAAACTGTCTGTGAGTATATTAGTCACACAGTCTTCACAGGCTCGACATATACATTGTTCAGCTTCATTAAAATGGCCTGCCATTTCCTTCATCCTCCCACTTCATCCATTTTCCATTGTTCATCGTTCTGTCTTGATTGCTGTCCATCCACCATGCATTAACATTCCTCAGACTTATATACACACACACACACACACACACACACACACACACACACAAACATCGACAAACATGCACACGTCTGATGAGTGCCAGCCTACTCAGCAAACCTGCAGATAAACACAGACCAAAGCACACACTTGTATACACAAAGCTCGCACGCACACACACATACAGTGGCTCCACGTTGCCACTGCCGGATGTGTTGTTAGGCCGTGAAATAGCCATCCAGTCTGGTTCTCAGGCAAGGCAGTCCAACTCAGACACAAACTGCAGGACACACACACACACATACTCTCTCACACGCACATACCTAACAGCTAGAATGATTCACACCAAACTTCAGATGCAGAAATAGCTCACTCAGTCTTTGAATCACCAAAATGTGTTTCTAGTCACATTCAGACACAAGCCCCAGTTGTCTCTTTCTCTATTCAAAGGTCCACAACAACACTTTTGAAGACTTTAGCCGTTATCATATTTAATTATTTAACCCGCTGTATTCGTTCCAGGAATCCATTACAATACATTACATTACATTACATCATCATCATCTAGCTCCCTGGAGCAACTCAGGGTTAAGTGCCTTGTTCAGGGGTACAATAGTGGCAGCCCTGGTATTGAACTCACAACCACCATGGTGTTGAATTTGTAAGCCGTACCACTAGAGGCCAAAGGGTGGCCATCACCACCCTTTGACTTACATTAATTTCTGTGGGGAAAATCTAGGAGAAGACTTTTGAAACTTGATTTATGTGATCCATCACATTAGTTCACCATCTCAACTTCAGGTCCATTTACTTGCTTGTTTTTGAGCTTTCAACCACATCACATGGTCCTCATCAGCAGGATGAGTTTTCTTTGTCTTTTTTCATGGTCTTGAGCACCACCAGGACTTCTCCACGTTAACTTAAAATTGAGCTTCACAGTTCAATGATGATCTTGGAAACAGCAGTTAATGTCAGTTCAAGGTTTTTTTAATTTACAATGAAAATAAAATTACTTACAATATTTGGTTTACATTTTTTGTACGTTTAAAGTAAATAAGGTGTCAGAGTGCATAAAAAAGTGCCAGGGGAGGCCAAGCCCCGGATGTCGTCAAATTCTAAAAAGGCCCCTTCTTTATAGTAACTAGGATTTCTAAGATGAGTTTTAAGCCTTTTGATGTTCATTCATTTGATCTGATAAATATTATTATGTTTGTTTATTAACTGGGCCATGGACTTTTTATTGTTCACTGCTATGTTCCTTTGAAAGTACATAAACCTTACAAAATACCCACAATGGCACATTGACACCAATGAGGGTCTGAGGCTTTCTCCATATCACCTCAGACCCCAACATGGACATTGCAGGTGAGAAACTATCTTGTTTTCCTTGTCTCTCAGTCAAAGTCAAACAAAAGGTCTCTCACAATATCCTGTTTCCGAGTGCTGCCCCTTAACGCAGGAATCCCCCTGTGCTCGGCTGGAATCGAGGAGGGAATAACAGTCAGGCATGTGAGACACGACCGCGCAGGGTTCACAGGCATCAGCTGAAGCCAGGCTACTGTGAGGGCAGTCTGGGCATTGTTAACACCTGCAGAGGTTTGATTGCTTTATGTTTAGCATGTGAGAGAGATTCTAAAAATAAACATACTCTTAAATCAAGAGTAGGATTGGTCAGAGAGGTGCAGGTCCAGGGATGCTGAGTTGAGTGAGTGTTCTAATCTTTCTTCAAAGTAAACCGTGGAAATCACACCTTATGCACTCATTTACTAAAAGAAAGCTAAATAAATATTTGACTTGACTAATGATCAATGCTGCCCTTCACAATGCTGTCATTGTCTTTATGTGTGGGCTAACAGAGCATTGTGGACAGAGTCTCTGAGGTTAAACTGCCATTGTGCATCTAAGTCTTTAATGTTAGGGGATCAATGACAGGAGCCAGAGTGTAAAGAAAAACTGACATGGAGGCAAGCAAGGTTTTATTCACATTCTTAAGGTAGGGGTTTGTGCTTTACAGGAATGAAAGGACACACATACAGATGTGTAATACTCCTTAAAAGCCTGTTGTTTCCTGAAAGAGAGAGGGAAGACTGGAACTATTAGTATAGAGTTTATCAAGAGACTGAACCAGTGCATCTGTTTCTCAGATGAATCCTCCTCAGTGCTGCAATCTTCCTTTCCCATGGAGATTATTGCTCCTGTGCCTCCCTCAGTTTATGTTTTGTACAAAATGTGAAACAAGCACAATAATCAAAAGATACGAGGGAGAGAGACACCAAGACAGAGAGATAGCAGAGTTGCCATGGTCATTGGGGAAAAAACACACACACACACACACACACACACACACACACACACACACACACACACACACACATACACACGTACACACACTCCACAAAATGCTCATATCTGATATTTACTACTTCCTGGGCCCTTAACAAAGAGAAGTGCTAAAAGACAGTTTTATTGATTGCGTGTGTGTGTGTGTGTGTGTGTGTGTGTGTGTGTGTGTGTGTGTGTGCTGTGTGCGTGTGAGTGTGTGTGTGTGTGTGAGAGAGAGAGAGAGAGGGTTTCTGTGGATATTAGGACATCTTCTTAGGCTGTTGAAGCAGTCACCTTTTGTAATGTTATTTTTGTAATTCCAGTGTCTTCTTGTCACTTATCAAATTCTAAACACACAATTATACAAATTACTGACAGTAAATAAAAGGCTTCAGACACCAGGGCGGCGTGAACATGCATAAATACATAAATCAAATAGCTTGACACATTTTGTAGAATAGAACTATTTTCAACACATTTTAACATATCACAATTGGAAAAGTCAAAGGTGTAGATAATAATATGACCAATGCAAATACTTTTATAAGATAAACCACAAACGTTTCAAGTTTGTGGTTTGTGGATTGTAAAACAAACCAATTTTTAGCCAGAACCAATATGCAATTCTTTACAGGGGGGTGCTTAAATCAGTGTTAAATGGGTTTTACTAATGCTTTAAATACTCACTAAACATGTATCAGTCAGCACCAACAGGCTTGAGGCAGACAGGGTAGGGAAGTCAGAAAGTACTGGTTATGATCTTTTTATCAGATTTATTGTAGAATAAAAAGTAATAGAACAATGCCGGCCTCATCGTTAACTCACATGTCATTCAAACTTAGTGTTCCTGCAGGGCATTAATGCAATGTGTGCAAATAAAGACTAAATTTGACATTTATAAAATGTCACCTTCATAGTCAATTGTTTTTTAACCGTTATAACTCATGCTGTCTGTAAATTAGCCACATGTTTTGTAAATATCCATTTTGAACGTGATGGAGCAGTTCAACAGCACACATGCAGCCTGTGTGTAGCAGCACTTGTTTGTGTCAAAGGTGAGTTTAAGCTAAAGGTGTCCATTATAGTTTCAGTGAGCGAAACAGCCGCCATAAAAGCTCACTACTGTTACTGCTTTATGGCTGAGCCTGGGGAGCTCTGCAGGCTGTAAAGTAACTACTGTTTACACACACACTCACACACACACACACACACACACACACACACACACACACACACACACACACACACACACACACACACACACACACACATACATACACAAGGGGAATATACAGAGGCACCCGGATGCATTTGAATATAGACATAAAAACACACACGCACACCCTTGTCTCCCCTGTGAGCTCAAATTCACAGCTGTGCTATCGTGTGTGTGTGTGTGTGTGTGTGTGTGTGTGTGTGTGTGTGTGTATGTGTGTGTGTCACATCTGGTCTGGTGATCCACATGGTGACTCTCCTGCCGTTCACCTGGCCGGCTACGAAGTGAGCGAGAGATCACTTTCTTTGCATTTCCATTTCTGTTCACACACATTGACCTCCCACTCATACAGATGCCCAGCCAGCTCTGGCAGCGGCCAGTAAACTGCGGTGTGGTGTTGTTGTTATTCATGGTCTCAGGCAGAGCTGCAAACACTAACTGAGATGAACTGTTTGGACAGATGTGCTCCCAGCTCATCCACTGGACACACAGAGCCTAGGCTACCAGCTGCCCCGCGCTGACCTCTCAACCCTGACCCTTTGACCCTCATGACATCCTGGTTGTCTTGTCAGAGCGACATTAGAGTGATGTCACAGATGTAAGTGCTATCTGTTTGTCAGCTCATTCACATTCTGGTATTTGTGTACTGTTAAGTGATTGTATATTATCAACATTCTCAGGACTTCTAAGGTCATGTACCTTAAGCACTTAAACCCTCAGATAACTTTATTTCCAATTCACTGGTAATTGTATATGAAAGCAAAAGAGGGCCATAATTGTTCTTGCCGAGAGTTAGAGAAGATCGATACCACTCTCGTTTTAATCTTCTCATCTATCTCTAGAAAGCAGATAAGCGTACTCCCCAAAGTGTTAAAATATTCCTTTTGATGTTGAAACTTAAATGCCACTGAATTCAAATGTTTGACTTAAAAAGATTATCAACCTGAATGGTGGTTCAAATTCTCTTTGCCGTCCGAAAAACTTATTTTTCTGGAATAAAGCAGAACAAACCCCTATTAGGGTAGAGCTGAGATTAATTCCATTCAAGCCCAATTGCCATTCTCTGGTAGAATTTTTGGTTATTGCATTTGGTACATTTTGGTGTCTGAATTTCACTAATCCAATTATTTTGATAATAAAACTGAATTTTAGCAAAGGTAATATTTTGAATACTGGACACTTGAATTTGAATCTGTGAAACCTAAAATAAAAACATTTCAATAAAGTTTCTGGAATTGAAGCACATACATAGACGGAATCGGAGTTTCGGCCTTCCGGTGGAATCGCAATGCATGCTGGGGTGGCAAGCCTAGAAAAGTGAGCACCAACTCTACAAGGGCCGCCATTTTGGATTTCTTCTCTACGTGTTTACATTGTATTTAGCTTATTCTTCAAGCGTGTTGTAAACAAACCTACTACTTTACAATGAGTTCTGAACTCCTTTCTTATGATGAGGTTCAGATGTGCAAAGTCGAAGCTTTGAAAGTATTTTTCTGCAAGCGGAATTTAAAGGTTTCAGGAACAGAACTCGAGCTTATTGCCCGGGTGTTGCTGCATCAGAGTGTTTGCTGCATCAGAGATGGGCATTGAGGAGCAACCAACAGCTAACGAAAGACTTTCAATCACAGAAAAAGAAAAGACTAAGCTTTTGGTTATGCCGAGTGGCGTTTCAGTGCCTGATCCCTTGACATTGCAGGATGGCCTGGGTCAATGAAAACAACAGCATGACTTCTTGGCCGCCGATATACCTCAGCGTTATAACATTATGTTTAATGTCTGACCACCCAGGGAACGATGTCGAGTTTCATAAACGAACTTTGAACGAATACAAAGAAGGCAAAGCATTTAGACTGTTTGACTCTGGCTGGTTGAAACAAATATCTTTCAATCCTCTCGCAGATTCTGAGTTTTGCTTTTTGAAAGCAAAATGTTCTCATTCAATGAAGATTTCCCATACGCCACATTCAGCATGTTGTGTTGCAGGGTAAGCCATTATAAATATATACCTAACTTGTGTTTGTTAATCATTATAAAACTCAATATATAGAAAGTACATTTGTCAATATATAAATCAAGTAGATAGACTACATACCGCAGGTCGAGTTCAGGATCAGGGAATTCATTTGTTGGTTTTCCTTGCATGAAATGTTCACTGCAAATCCGCGAAGATTTCTTGGGCTCCCAAGACTTCCCATTGTAATCCTGTCTCTTTACAGCTTTGGTCCATGCTAGCCTTCTGTAATTGTTCTTTAGTGCGGTTGGAAACAGAAATAGTTCGAACGGGGGCTTGCAGTCGCAATTTTTCATCAAACGAGTGCAATCGTGAAGCTCACAATGAGATTCTGCCCATTTATTTAGCTTTTGCGATGATTACACACTAAAAACTAGCCAAATACAATGTAAACACGCTTGAAGAATAAGCTAAATACAATGTAAACACGTAGAGAAGAAATCCAATATGGCGGCCCTTGTGGAGTTGGTGCTCACTTTTCTAGGCTTGCCACCCCAGCATGCATTGCGATTCCACCGGAAGCCCGAAACTTCGATTCCGTCTATAGAGATGCTTTTTTTCTTCAGTTCAGTTCAAATTCAGTGGAATTTAAATTTTAACATCCAGTATTTGCTTTAGAGTTGCTTACATAAAGATTAAAATCCTTACAGTCTTTGTTGCTTCCTACCTTAAAACTGTTAACCCTTAACCGAAGGGACCAGTTGAAAGGCCACAGGGGCCCATTGTTGATCACATGCTTTCAAAATATGGCTCTGATAGTTTAAAACATTTACAAGAATGGTGTGATGAATGTGAATTCCCGGCAGTAGGGTCGTTAAGTACGGCACAGATACAGAAACTAGGCATGATCTCCAATGTTATTTTATATTTTAATTCTGCTATTTTTATAATGCTACTTCACTCATTGACATCAACACTATGATTATTGAACTGTAAATGCTCTGTCTAATCTTGTACTATGTTTATGCTGTGAAGCACTTTGTGCTGCAATTCTTGTATGAAAGGTGCTCTACAAATAAAGCTTATTATTATTATTATTATTATTATTATTATTATTATTATTATTAAAATGACAATATTATTGAAGAGTTAGCGTTGATGTGGTCACATTTCTTACTGTAACAAAGACTCTGAATACAGCTCTTCTTGCACTATGACATACATTTTTCAGTTTGGAAATGTCTTCAATGATTTTACCGATTTGTGAACCCAGATGTTTTCTCTAAACAAAAGTTATTACAACCTTTTCACTGTTGTCAGTTACTGGTTCAACAATCATCCTCCATACTGTTAAATTGCCTCAGTTCCCACCTATTATCAGTGTAACATCAGTTGTCTGGCCATTATTCCCAGTTTCCTCTTCCTGCCCTGCAGGGATCAGCTGGGAATGATGTCTCTCGCTGCTTCCAGCTCCTTTGCACTGGGACTGAGTGATGGGAACAGGCAGGGAATGTCTGCTTTCTCATGGTAACACCATTGTAATGTTACCTGCACCCACAGACACGCACGGAGAGTAGCGGTCATACAAAAAGTCACTGCGAGAGGCTGAGAAAGTATAAACAGTGGAAGAAGTAAAAAGAAAGTCAGTCAGATGCTTTTTTTTCAGCAGGCATCATTTTCACAGCAATTAAGCAAAAATGGGAGTAAAGTATAAAGTAGTAAAAAGTAGTACAGCTAAAACAAACTGATGCACCTGTATTAACAATATGATGTCACAGGGGACAGTTTACTGCACAACCACTACTTTTACTTTGATTCTTCTTCTTTTTTATTACATGAGGCTCATAATACTTCATAACTAGCTCATAATACTTCATAACTACTTAAGTATGATTTTAAATACAAGACATTTACTTGTAATTGATTACTTTTTGAGACATTGATACTTTAGTCTTTGGCTCTGGTGAAGTTACGGCTTTGCAAATAGTTTAAATTGAAATAATTTCATTTGCATTAACTATGCAGACTGAGAAACAATAGCATTCTGTAAGAATGTTCACAGACAGACGGCACCATAATGAAACCAAAAACATATACGACTAGAGACCATCTTGCAATGGGAGTACACCAGCTCAAACATGTAATGGGTTCCACCTTGGCCCATGCTGCACACTTCCACCAATTTTTATGAAAATCAGTCCAGTAGTTTTCCTGTAATTTTGGTGATCTGAAAACATAACCTCTTGTGTCTCATAACTCAAATTTCATTAATTCACTAAACTCACTGCTTTCTATCATTCACCCTCACGCTTCTCCCTCTCTCCCCTGTTTCTCCATCCACTATGAAAGCTGTCAATCAGTGCCCAACATTTGCGGGTGAGAGCGTTGACGCACTTTCAGTTCTCACAGCTCCATGTCGAGACACACACTTCCCTTTCAGCGCCACTTTGGCTCTTTTACGATGGGACGTCCTGCTTCAAGAGGCCATCCATCTCACTATCTCAGCCTCGGCACACAGCGCCACACACAAACCCTCAAGTGGGTATTGGAATTGGAGGACAGCTTTGTTTGTACTGCACTGAGACTAAAAACACTCGCTGAAGAAGGTTTTTTTTCTCTCTCTCGCTTTGTTAGGCTGAGGGTGAAAGCTCATGCGCAAAAGAAAGGGGGGTTAGATGCATCGATTTGGCCTTGTGACATAGGACTGGGGAGAGGGGGTGTAGAAAGAGAGGGGGGGCCTTTGGTGGATAATGACCTCTTAGTCACTGTTGCAGTTTCGCACTGGGACTGACTGACTCTGGCGGTGTTTGCCTGAGCAGCGGGGGTACACAGAGGTATCAGCTTACACAAGTGCTCAACTGGGAGCTAACCAGGCTTCCTATTCAGCTAGCACTGTCAGTCAATATCTTCCCCCATTCATAAACAAGGTCAGTGGTCAGATCACAGGGCAGGGAGGCTGGCTGGTACTGTCGACTGGGATCGTTGCTGGGGTTTGTTTACGTGGTAACACCATTGTCCGGGGACATAGTGTATACAAGTGCTAAAGTCCTTTTTAATCATTCCAGAGAGAGAGTAGCTTAGATCCTTCTGCTTTATAACAACGTGGGTCTTATTTGATTACTTTTGTCCATCATTCCTCGTAATAATAACACTGTACTCACCATAGTCATTGCTGAGATCTGAGACGGGGCTGACATGGATAAACATCATTCAGACAGGGCTTGAGAAATATTAGCAGAAATAATGTTTAAAACTATGAAAATAAGACCAAGATGTAGTAAACAAGGAACTTTTAGGACATATAATACAATAATTTCATCAAATTGTGTGGAGTTAAACTTTGATGAACTTTCAGGGGAATAGTATGATGTGTGACCATAACATAACACCACCTTTGTGGTTTGTTTGCCCTTCTAATTATTTTTACAAAATGCCTATAAATATAGACAGACATGCAATAAAAAGGCAAATTGTCAACTATCCAATGGAAAAGCATCTCAAGGAGACACATAACAGAAATAATTGTTCATGAAGAATTGAAGGTTTGAAACTCTCTTGCAGGATGTGAGATGTGCAATCGTGTAATCAGGCTTAAAAGAAGACTGTTATTTAAGTGTGAAAGATTTATTTCGCTTCATATGAAACCCTCATAAAGTCAGTAAGTTTTTCTTAATTGTCATGAAGCAGCCTCGTAACCAATACACGATTTTTATCAAAACTCTACACATTAGGCCTACTCCTCTACGCATGAATACCTGAAGTTTGATATAGCTCCAATAAATAAAGTCTGTCTGCGGGCGTGTGTGTATATGCGTGTGTTTGCATCTTGTGCGCGAGTAATGGCTGTTTCACAGACGGCGACAGACACACAGCTGGCTGCTCTCTGATGTGGAACACATGCGTTTTACATTTAATCTGATTGCAGTGTGTGTTAGTGTGACTATGAATCAAAGGGAGAGGCTTAGACTGGGACATAAAGGGTGACCCTGGCAGTGTGAAACACAACTTGACAGGACAACTGGGAGGATATATTACCACAAAGTCACCACAGTGTGTGTGTGTGTGTCTGTGTGTATGAAGTCTCCTCTCTGAGCTGGACTCCTAATACTGAGCTTCTGGTCACCGCAGGGCGTCCTTCTCAGGCAGCCTTATGTGAGCAGTAGTCTCATACAAACAACGTTCCCAGGCACCAACACATGTGATAATTAAGCAGTTCATAACGGGACTTTAGAGCTGCTTCAAGCAGAGTGGGAAAGTACGAGCACAGGACTTCTCATCAGCAAGAGTCACATTGGCACTGGCTCCCCGCACGCACCGGCACACATATATGATAAGAATAAGGAGGCGAGTCTGTTTGGAATTATCTGGTAAAGGCTGCCCTCCAGTGGACACATTGAAATGTGTTTCTGATGTTTATTTATTTCATTGTCAACCAGAGATGCTTTACATATCTTCTTCTCATTTCTTATTCTGGACAATATACATCAATTGGCTTCTTTTTCAAGTCAAATTTAGAATTTTAATTACAGTTGAGAAAGAGTAAAAAAGGAAGTGAAATTTCATTCAACTCTTCAACTCTCATATGTTTTGCCTTTTGACCGTTTAAAATGAAGAAAAGTTAACTTACTTGTTTACAGGGCAAACCATTCATTATTTCACACGGAAATGGAAAAGATAAGAACAAATGTTTTTTTTCATTGTGGGATAAGAGACTTTAATGTCATCCTTCTATAAACAGTGCATTATAGTAAATAGAGGAACAAAATGATGTTTCCCTGGTCCCGGTGCAAAAAAAGACTACATTAGGGGCCAACAACAGGTACAAAACAGGTACAGAACACGATACTAGATAAGGTACAAATATATAAATATAAATGCAGGCAGCCTCTAACATATTAAACATTTGTTGATCCCTCGGATCTATATTTTCTGACCCCACTTAGTGATCTTTACCCACTGTTTTAGACTGGTGGACAAAAGTATTTCATGTTAACATCACTTTGCCTGTTTTAAGGCATTTTATGCATTTGACTTTGGATATTTTTGCCTCTATTTTCAAAGGTTTTTAATACAAGAGAGACTGTCAAGACCATGTTAATGCGAGCATACTGCCACCACCCCATATAAAGGGCAGAAGATGCCAATGGAAAACGTTTAAGGATATGCTCTCTGTACCTTTAGTCTTTCTCTGAATGCCAAATTAATGTTTTGCTGCTGCTCCATCACTATGGTCTCTCCCATATGGTTATTACTCTCACTGCCAGAGGGGGGAGACAAAGGTTCCACACTCCAGTTTAACATTTTAATCAGGAGACTTATTTCTGAGGGAAACTTATTGACATGTGCTAAAGAGGATGGCAAGTGTAAGTGTAAGTATTGTTTGTCGATTAGACCCCATCGTGATATCATATATGTTAGGGGGAGGTGAAGCTGTAAGTAGAATAGGACCTATTCTCAGGGTCCTGGTACTGTGCATGCTGGCTCAGTGTTACACTGGCACGCTTTACTGGGACACTTGGAACAGAGCCAACATTAATGTTATTACTAACACCTGTAACCTGTAGTTTGACACAAGAAGGCTGTTTTCACATCCATCTGCTGAAGGAGGAAGACAGGAACACGGCCCCTAGCCTTGTTACTGTAAATAAAACAACAATGTTGCTAACCATGCAATGTTTATTTTTTATGTGTTTACTCTGCGATGGCAGAGTCGGGGAACATGTCCGCTACACTGCGACTGAAATCATCGCAGAAGCTGAAGGCTACATTATTTTTTGGCGCAAAGCATTGACATCTTTCCCTCAGCTCTGGTCACTTGGTTTGCCTGTGAAACAGTTCTTATCACACATGAAGTCATTGACAGTGTATGTTTTGTGCCTCTTGGCGTGCTTGTGCTTGGACGATTCTTCATGCTAGCAAACATCACTTATTCCGTCATGTGCGATGCTAACATCTGAATGGCACACTTTACAAAAAGTACAAGTTTGCCCGACTCTGCTTTAATTAAATAATGGAAGGTCTCCTCCCGTTTGTTTAGTTACTTGCATAAAGTTTTAACTTGTTTGGCAGGTACAACTGCGTCTCCATCTATCTCCCGTTCACTGTGACTCTCATCATATGTTTTTGTCTTCTTCTTCTGTGGTATTGTTCCTGTTTTCTTCTTCTGTGGTGTTCCTGTTTTCTTCTTCTGTGTGTTTACTGGCGGATAATGTGTTTCAGCTAAAGTTAAACATAATACTGCCATCTGCTTTACCGGAGGCCACTTTACCACCGTACACTTTTTTTAAATTAGGCCTATTTTTATTTTTGAAAGGTTACAAATACGGGATAATTACGGAAAAATATCTAAACGGGATTACAGCGGGATAGAAGGAAAAATACGGGATAATCCCGGGGAAAGCGGGAGGGTTGACAGGTATGGAGTCTGTGCTCACCTTAAACCTCACTTTAACAAATAGATGTATCAGCAGGATCAGTGACATCACTACTAGTGTGCAGACCAATGCAATAATCAAGTTACAATTCAATAATGTAACTTGATCGGAATGTAATTTACCACAGAAGAATTGTAAACTTCCTCCCACAGCATATGAAAGTGACAGTCCCAGCTGGATCCTGCTCAGAGGACCTAGTGATGGCCAGTAATAAATGAACACCAACATTACAGGCAGACAAACAACAAGAAGACATCATACAACCTCACAGTGAAGCTCAATCTTTAGTAGTATTCTGTCTTTTATCAAATCTGACAGAAAAACTCAAACACTGGACTTAAACAAATGATTTAACACACATGCAAACTGTTTGTCAGAAAGTTAGTAAGATTAATATCGGTGGTGGTCGTATCATATCGGCCACAACAAACATAACTATCCCTTAACATTAGTAATAAATATCACATCACAACACAAAAAGTTAGATTATGATTGAGAAGAGGGATGCACATTTAGCATGAAATGTGTCAACTGGGTTCAACGCGTTAAAAGAATCATATCCTCTCTTCCATATCTTTTTATATTCACTTTTTATATTATCCTTAAAACAGTATGTTACTCAATATGTGCTTTGCATTAACACACACTTAAATAAGAATATGCTCATGTCTTCTATAGCATTTGTTTCTCCTCACATGACTATTATAGAATTGCAGGAATTTTACCCGGGCACTCGAGCTCTGACCTCCATACTATGTGTCATGTGTAATATTGATCAGTATGGAGCTCAAGCTCGTGGCTCTTTCAACTGTTCAGTATCAGAGAAAATGGCAGAAATTCTGACATAGATTAAACTGTAAAAAACAGAAAGTTGTTTGTGTCTGTTGTTACTGTGTCACTTTTTATATTATTGAGAAAAGTATCATTTCTGGTTGCGAAATCCACATATTGGCAGCTCGTTATCATACGTCAACCACTGCCCTAACCTCAGCTTCTCACACTGTACACACACTCCACTTAGATAAGTCTCTGATGGAGTAACACTCTGCCCTCTGCAGCATCAATACTGTGACACATAAATAAATGTATTAGGTTGCATTGAACATTCCCCTGGCTTAAAATGCAATATCGGTCTCTAAGTTTTGGGACTTCACACACTCCACGCAAAGTGTCTTTTGTTGTGGATGTGTATGTGTCTGCAGCTGAATCAGTGCAGAGTGTGTGGTTTCCTGTATCTTTTACACACGCCTTTATTCCAATTGAAGAAAGTCCTTTGATACCGAGATGCATTACCACAGGTGATGGTGCTGGTTCTCGTCATCTTTCCAGTTGGGAAGCAAATCATCTCCAAGACCTCTTCTGTGAGTTTGAGTTTTATTCTTCATTGCACATCATGACTGAAGGGTTTTGTGGCCAGCGACTGGATGTCACATGGGTTAAAATTGTCAGTCTTGGTGATTCTCAATTAGAGATCATCACGGGTCCCCTTGGCTCCGAGGACCTGCTCTGGGACACTCAGTTTGCTGAGGCTGAAACAAAATGCCATTGGGTTTTTGACTGGCCAGATCTGAATCCAATCCAGAATCTCGTCACTGACCTGGGAACGCCTCGGGAAAACCCAGTTGGAGCTGGCGGCTGTGGTCCGGAGAAGGGAAGTTTGGGGTTCCTTACTGGAGCTACTGCCCCCGCGACCCGACTCCGGATAAGCGGTAGACGATGGATGGATGGACAGATCCAAATATATTCGAACCAATTGGTTCGGGTTGGATCATGTTGTATTGACGATTGGCTCTCTTTTTTTTTCAAATGAATTTATGAAAGTCATCATGTAGGTGTCCCACAGGTCAGTTTCAATCAGGTCAGAATTTTAAACTGTGAAGACCTTCATGCCAAAGCAACAACTTTAAGGTGTGCACAATGTGCACATTTTTGTACAGACATTCATGTTGCCCTCAGGATATGTTTTAATAACGATGGGGATTCATCATCTTCATGCCATCATCAGCACATGACCAAATATCTGCAAAAATAATGGCACGCCTCCTTCAGCTGTACTTTGTGTTAAGTAAACTAAGATGGCGAACATGATGAACATTATGCTTACTAAACATCAGCATGTTAGCATTGTCATGTCAGTATGTTACTGAAAGCATTGCTCTTTGGAGTCTCTTTGTCATTGTCTCTTTGGAGGCAGGTCCTAGACTCTTTGTGGACCAACAGGGACACAGCTGTTGGTCCCCTGATCAAAGCAGACTGGGGCCTGAGCACTGTCAGTCCCAGTGTTCAACAGCGCCAGTCTATTTGGGATTATCACACCTGTGGTTCAGGGATTAATCCCAGCAGAGACATGGGAACCAGGGACAAGGGGGCTCCACAGGTCCAGTGTAGAAAAGGAGGAGGGGTGTACTCTGTAGTGCATCCCAGTACTTTGCCCCCATGAGCTCTGGGTGCCATCTAACAATTGTGGGCCAAAAGGTTGGAAAGATGTCAAGCAAGTGCAGCGGAGGCTTCATCACTTAAATCATACTGGCTCTGAATCATACTCACTGTTTTCCCAACAGCGACTGAACTGACACAGAGTTTGAATTGGTTTAATTATACACAGCTGTCGAGATGAGTGAAAATGTTATTGACTGACCAGGTAAGGTCTTTAATAATTTGCTATTTGCTAAAGCCTGACCCCTGACCCTTCAGGTGTGACCCGAGGAGTGTCATATATCTGCTATATCAGCATTCCTTCTTTTACTGATCATGCAGAAAATCCTCTCTCATTATTTGTTTAGTTAATTCAGTGTTTTCCTCCTGAGCCAGTTGTCTAACAGCTTATGTATTCAGCCCGCTTTACCTTAAAAAAAAGAGGAAGAAAGAGCTCAATCGCCATACCTTCAAAGCTGCTGTCCATCGGCTCATACCCCCCCCCCCCCCATGATAAAATCCTCCAAGGTATGTTTAGTTCCCATTAAACAGTTTACTCAGATGCCCTCTAAACCCCTTCTACACTTACACATGTGCACGGACCCACATCTACACTCATACACACATGACAGGTTGCATCTTAAAACACATATTTTCCAGTTCAGTTAATTTACCAGATGTCAATTTTGTCCTGGGGATATCCTGGCTAATATTTGATAATCCAAAATAACTCATAAACTCTGTTTATTTCACTCAAAAAGAAGTGGTAGAATTTCATGTAAATGAAAGTGTATTGAGGATAAATTCCAAAAAGAAGTGTATAACTTGTGGTTATAAATTGGAATGAAGTCGACTAAGAAGGTATTACACAGAATTGGGAGATCATTTAAACTTGTATTTGCCTTAGCTGGCTCGATAAAGCCTAGAACCCTAATCAAACAGGTACTTTAATGTCAATCAGAATTTCAATACAAACCAAGAATATCTATAATTGATTTAATCCAGAAAATAAAACGTATTTTGAACAGATAAAACTTGAATTCAGGGTGGCTCAATGTTTAACACTGCAAACTCACAGCAAGAGTGTTCTGGACTCAAACCTGTCTCAGACAGAGGTTCAGTGTGGTTCTGTCCTGTTTGTTTCAAACAGTGCTATGATTTCATTCCGACAGTCCAAAGTTAAGCAGGTCAGGTGAAATGGAAAGTCTAAATTGTACATCGGAGTGAATGTGTTGGACTGATGACATGTCCAAGGTGAGGCCTGCCTTCATCTTGTTCAGTTGAACATGCTCCAGGACCCAACGTGGTATATGAAAAGGAGAGTTGATTTGATTTAAGACTTTATTGTTGTTGATGCCACCCAGCCTTTCTTTTTCCTCCAACAGTTAACACCTGTACACCACTTGGTGGTGCTGGCACAGTTATTTAAATGTAATGTTGGCCTATGAGTCAGCCCCAACATTGATCGTATTGAATTACTGGCACCAAATGTGCCTGTTTGAATAGATCATTCCACAACCATGGGCACGAAGGTGCTGCTATAACAGGCTACAATCTGCTGGTTTCAGGCTTTCAGCTGGGTTTTGGAACCTAATGATATGATGATAATGATATACATACAAGTTGGACCTTGTGTAGAGATTTATTTTTTATTATAATTTTTTTTTTACCTAACCCTAACCCATACATATATAAATACATACATATATATATATATATATATATATATATATATATATATATATATATATATATATATATATATATATATAATGTTTGATTATATCAAAGTATCAAACATTATTAAATAGATAAGCATAGTTCTTAAAAGGGACCACCTAAACTGGTATGTGAGTGTGTTTATACATAGTACACAGTGTAGCATTCTACATACTGATCTGAATTTCATTAACATTATTGTTATCAGAAACATTTTAAACACAAATCTCCATTCTTACGTGGAAAATGGATAAAATGACGTAGTGCAATATGAAAGCTGCTGCAGACATTTTTCACCCAGGCTTGTCCCTTAGTAGCTACATTCAAGAAAAGAGGGGAACACTCATAATGATGTTCTTTGTCTGGAAGGTCTCACCAGTTGGATATCTGAAAAATGAAATGCCCTAAAACTGTCAATAAATAAATAACATAACAACTCACATTTGACATTCTACTCAAGCGCAGATCAAGACGAGAACAGCAGCCACCATCAGAGCTATAGCCCAGATAGGGAAGCTCCTCTCTGCTTCGCCTGTAGTAGAGACACGTGGAAGAGATGTAGAGAAGAACAAAAAGAAAAATCTAAACTTTCTAGTTCTCTGCTTGTTTTGTGACCTGGTATGTGCTTTTATTAGCCAGACTTTCACTGTTGAGCCGTCGTTTTCTTAGAAGAAAAAATGTGTCAACAAGCAAT
Source organism: Cottoperca gobio (assembly GCF_900634415.1). NCBI lineage: Eukaryota > Metazoa > Chordata > Actinopteri > Perciformes > Bovichtidae > Cottoperca > Cottoperca gobio. The sequence goes on along the minus strand of NC_041375.1, from coordinate 2,370,733 downwards.
AACGCATTGAATTCACGAATCACTGTGTTTATGGCCGTGGCTATGGTTTGGTTGCACTGTAGTTAGTTATGAATGAAAATGTATCATATGTAATCCTGTGTTTAAAGTTTCTGTAAAATCATTATATGTTACAGAATAGGTCATTTTCACAGCAGATAGTTTGACTTGTCGTAAGAGGAAAAGCACAGGTGCTAATAAAACACTAGAGATATCCCTGTTTTATGCTAATGACCCAGTCAGGGAAAAAGTGAGATCCTGAAATCAAAGCAGCTAAATGTAATGTAGCAATCATTCGTTTCATTATTTACAGCTGTGCTTTCCCAACTGTTCAATGTCAACATATCTTCTGTGAAAAAGGCCAACGGTACGTTTGCATTACACTGTTAGTCCAGCAGGTGTCAGCAGCACCCCATGATTAGGTTTATGGTTACTCTGACACAATGTAACTTCCTGTATGTTACTGTGATTGACATGTTCCTCGACTGACCACAGTGTTCTTATTTCCTGGATTTATTTAGATTTTACATGTTAAAACTTCTGATACTGCTGCTGAAGAAATTTACTTTTTGACAAAAAAGAGAAACAAATACAATTTCCTCAAATGTTGTTCCACCAAAGGTTAGAGATAGGCGGTTTCATTGTCAAGATGGCGACCGCCGGATCCACTTACATTAAGCTTCACAACAGCTCTTGAGAAACCTATGGGTGACGTCACAGAGACTATGTCCATGTTTTATTCAGTCTGTAGTTTTAACACAGGAAATGATTGGTTAAGGGACACTGCACAACTATTTATTCTTCTATTAATTTAACTTTACACTTTGATTTGTATGATTAAATAAGTACTGAGTGAAGTCAATTACAATTGTTGATAATGAATATAGCCAAGGGAGTGGAGCTTAGTGTGGCGATTTGCCGTATGGGACCAATATGTTTTCAGGTGGAGATAGAGAGCATACTACTTCATATGCAATGACATAATGGGAGAGAAAGCATAAAAAAGAAAGAGAGAGATATAGTGTTGGAGAGCGGGCTACAGAAGAAAAGAGAGGGGGAGAAGTTATTCAATGGCCAACTTGACAAATTAACTGACCCTGTGGAATTTCAGCAACGCTCCTAAGATTTCAAAGCTGCTCACGGGCAAAGATGAAGGTAGATGAAGTCATCCGGATCAATTTTAGAGAGCAGGAACTTCTACAATGAAAGAGAGAGCAGGAGGTGCTCACAACACTGTACATTGGATTTTATGTTGACCCCTTTGATAGGCTGGAATGTTGTTTTGATGCATGTGGGCTCCCCTGACTTTTTGTCTTCCTCAGGTCACACTTTCAGTTTGTCCAATACTTTGGTTTATGACCAATTATCTGCAAGCCTCAGTGATACTATGTGTGCAGTGCTTATTATCAAATGTTCACATTCTAACTAAGATGAACATGGTGAACATTATACCAGCATAGCACTAGCCTGTTAGCATGCAGACATTAGCATTTAGCTCAAAGTAACACTTTTTTCTGGCACTACATAGTATGGTAGTATTGAACCTACAATTAATCTTTTTATCGGTGCATGATGTTTCAGGTACTGTGAGATCTTTCAGAATCTTTCTTTGTGCAGAGCATTTGTTTTTGCCCATTTCAAATCTACTCTTTCTCCATCATTGAGAAATTCTGGATCTATGATTCTATCGGTATGTAAGGGATAATGTGTAGCAAATGAAACCCAACAGGGTGAGTAGGGCTCTTGACTCACCCTGAAGGCAACGTAACTCTTCTTAACCTTCTTAAGATTAGCAATTCATATTATGTCAAACTTTAAGAGGTGTTGATATATCCCAGCTAATTGCTGTGTAACAGTTAAGATGACTAGGAAAGAAAGTTCTTCCCTAAGTAGAGATTTTGAACAGATGTATAAAATGAGCGCAGCACTGATTGAGGTTTTCTGCCCCGTAACTGTCAAAGTCTGTGCACATTTTCTTTTCTTTTCTTTAATCACTGTTCTTAAACTGAATTTTTTTCTTCAAAAAACAAGATGTTGATGCTGTGACACAAGCTGTGAACCTCTGTCAGGTTCATGTCAGCTGAAATCTTAGACAATGTGCATCACCCACACGCTGCTTTCTAACACCTTGTTCATTTCAAATCTGGATAATTGTCCTATCTGACTGGCAACACCAAGGTACTTCTCTTTTTGCCAGCCAAATGTGATAATTCGGCCTACACTTTCCCATTCTTCTTTACCAAAATCATGACGTAGGTATGGCGCTTTGAAGCCGTTTCCCATCGTGCACTGTTCATAAAAGTCATTCCAAAATTCTGACAGTATATCTCTCATAACACCTCCATCATCCAGAGCCTTTTCAAGGTTTCCATCAGGAAGAATAACTTGGATGTGAAAGTCATTCTCCATGATAAGTTCTCTCAGAATCCATCCACGATGAAGAACAATAATCTTCTTCACTCTTTCTCTCTGATTGGCTTGTTCCTGCCACACATCCATGGAGGGAGGCATGGATGATTCCAAAGACAGCTCCAGAGAGAGAGGCAAGGTGTCATCGAGACTGTAGTACTCTGTGTGGAACGTCACAATGCCACTATCCTCTAAAGCACCGACATGAAGCAATGTTTCATGTTCTGGCAAACTAGACGCATCAGTGGAGTTGACTGTGGTGTAAATGGAAACACTGTCACTGCTTGCATTTGCAGAAATCTGTCTGGTCTGTTGCAGATGTGTCTGCAGAGAAGTGATACATGTCTGGTCCGTCATGTGTCTTTCCACCTTCTTGAGCAGTTGCATCACTATTGTCTTCCACTAGATTTATGTCACAAGCAACGTCTCTCTTCTTGGTTGTTAAATAGAAACATAAGAGAGGTCATTTTGTCTTTTCATACAGTAACCTGACTGATATTATCCTCTAATGAATGCTACTTAAAGTCAGTTAAATCAATATCAAAATCAGTAAGGCAACTGCACAGCCTTTTCAATTAGGTTATGTTCTTTACTGTCCTTCATTACACTCTCTTTTCCCTTTTTGGTGCCAACCTGCACAAATTCCCCAGCATTCTTTGGAGGGCTTTTAATGCTCTCTCTCAGACTCTCTTTGTTTCTTGAAAACGTTCCTCTAAGTCGCTCAAAAAGCTTTGACTTGTGACTGCTGGGTTCTTTTTCCTTCCGTATCCAGTGTCCAAAAACAGTGTTTAATGTTTATCTGTGAAATGTCAAAATGAAGCATTTTCTATATAAACTACCTTCTCCTGCTCCATTCGCTGTATGTCTTCCTGAGGTATGTGTCGTGACCTTAAATAGTCACTTAGCTCATCCAACTTGTGACAGTTCAAAAAACCTCTGCTCCTCTGTTGAATAAAATGAAAACTTAAATGTGACTTTAAATCATTTTTATTTCATTGTATTACATATTTATTCAGCATAATCAGCATTTATATTATTGATATTTTAATAGTTAAAATAGGACTCTTGGTTATCTGCAGCCCTCTGATATGACAAATCTAATACTTTAAAGTGGTTAAGGAGAAATGTTCACTCCTTTTGATTTTATTGTAAGGCAGCTTACGACATCACCAAATGAAAAAACACCTGCAGAGTTTATTATAACATGTTTGGGTGGATGTTGAGTCAATTATTAATAAGCTTCATATTCAACATTCATGGATTTAAAATGCTATTTTTATTAGAAAGGAAATGTTGTTAAATATTCCATGAGCATGTTTATTTTATTAATACTTTGCTGTTTTTCAGAACTGTGTAGCAAAAACAGATTAGTACAAAAGGGTTGATCCAGTTTGTATTAATATTTTATGAAAAAATTAGCCAATATACTGACTTACAAGACAAAACGTTTCATTGTACGTTGATGAATCTCAACAGCAAACAATCTTGTTGCCTGCAAACAACTAAATGTTGATTATTTTCAGACACGTTCTAACATTCCCACTAGGCTTTTCCCTCTTTCATGAACATAAGTTACCTATTAGCTTTACATAAAATGTTATTAAAAACTGAACCTCCTAAATGAGACGAGCACTCAATGATGAAAACAAATCATTTAAGATGATATTTAGTAGGACAAGGAAAAATGCAACATCTGTTCTAATTGGTCCCTACTCTCTTCTTCCCTCCTCTCCTCTTCCTCTCTTACTCCTCTTTCTAGTCCTCCTCATATCCTCCTCTCTTCTTTCTTTCCTACTCCTCATCCTCTCTACCTCCTCATCCCCTCCTCTTCAACACTTCCTCACTCTCTCCTCTCAATAATTCCAAAGGAAATTCACAATTTTAGTCGCGGGCCCTAATGGGTTAATATAACTCGGACATTGCACACTCCCGAATGCATTATCAACAGCCTGACTAAGTTCTAGATTTGCAAAGTTGCCGAGATATCCATACATAATGAATGCTATCCATGCTAACTGTACCACCTCAAGGCTTACGACCTGATGGTACTGAGAATAATCGCTGATATTAGCACTTTCCCAGAATAGCAAACTGAAAAGCAACAAAGGACTGCATTGTTGTAGTTTAGCTGCAAAGACTGATTAACGTTACAATTAGGCTATATGTACCATCTAACGTTTACAAAAGTCACCTGTAATAGTTACCTTATTTAGGACTGCATGTCGTTTGCATGGTGGGGGCAGCGAGGTGATGAAGGGACCTCTGAAGACAGCGCCACTGTAACGCATGCGCACTTCTTATCTCATAATTTCAATCTCTTTTTATCTCAAAATTCTAACATTTTATCTAAAACTTTCTTCTTAACTGGCGGAACTAGGCTTCCATACACTTAGGCTGGAAAAGTGCTTAGTTAAGTTAAGTTAAGCCTTATTGTTCCAGAGATGATCTCTTGAATCACATTTAATCTTCTCTTAGAAGACTGGTGCAGAACCTGTTCAGTTGGCTTAATGCTTGGCCTGTGGTATTTCTGCTTGCAGCAGTCAGCATCACATGCATCTGAAACCACGATGGTGTGTGTGTGTGTGTGTGTGTGTAAATAGCAATTACACCATTAACCAGGTCTAAAATAATAATACATTTTATTTGTAAAGCACCTTTCAAAGCTAAAAGCAATCTCAAGGCGCTATCATTATTATTATAACCACGTCTAAAATGCATGCCACAATATATTCCTCCTAGTTAAAAGGGGCATTATTCAGATAGTAAGATGCACCTACATTTTTGCCTCTCTGGCAAGCCTGTGCGTAATGCAGCCTCCCAGAGCTCTGACTCTCCTTCTGTAACCTAGGGCCATCATTTCTTTAGCTTAAAATAAAGTTTTATTAACCTGGAAATTGATGATGTCGGTAGTGGTGGGAAATAGGGCAAGAAACACAAGTGATTAGACAATTCGGGAAGGTTATCAAACTTTATTGGAAGAGAAACAGAGACAAACAATAAAAGTATGACCCAATCCGTTTGTCTGCAGAGGACTTGTTTCAACCTTAGCACAGAAAGCACAGAGTTTGTGGTTGACAAAAGAAATTCTGAGGAGTAGAAGAATATGAAAGCTGTCATTTACAAGATTCACAGAAAGACTATGCCGCCACTTCCAAATAACTTTGTATGATTGTAACCGCACCGTGTTGGAGGTGTGGGTAGGTGGAGTTGGCAACTTTCAGTGCCTATGCATGGTGTTTGTGACGGAAACAGAAAACCCCTAATCTTCTTGACATGACTATTGCTTATGATGAAAAATATCCCCTACAAATAGATTGGTAGGAGAATTGTGGACCGGAGGGAGGTAGATTGATGTTTGTGGTAAGGTTAAAATGTATTGTACCCCAGAGAAGGTAACAAAGGTTGCATCTACTGAGCACACTATGTGACACAACTTGAGCACTCCCAGTTGAACAGTGGAATTGCAAGGCCAGAGGGAGGTAAAGCTGTCTGGAAGTGAGAGGGTTTTGGTTTTTTTTCTCAAAAACTGCCGGTTTCATAAGAATAATGAGACTGCCAGTGTAAACCACAGACTGCTGCTATCCAGAGAGTATAATCTCATCACACAGCTCAATAAAGCGGGTCGTATTATAAAATACAGGAAAGTGTTAGCAATACAGCACAATTAATACAGCATGTTTTGCTTAATTCTATCATATATGTTGTCCTGGATTCAGACAACTGTCAACATGCTAACAGGCTCACAATAACAATGCTATCATGCTGATGTTTAGCATGTATAATGTTCACCATCTTGGTTTAGCATGTCAGCATGCTAACATTTGCAAATTAGCACTAAACCTAATGTAAGCCTACAGTTGAGGCTGATGGGAATGTTAGCGTTTGATAATAAACAACATTTTTGGATTTTCAGAAATGTTGACCTTATGATATCCCCAGAGATGATAGGTCAGCAAATCAATATTTTACAAGTCATCCTGATGGCGACATGAATGTTTAAACACAATTTCATGGAAATCCATACTATACTTGTTAATGGTGGTGCTAGAGGGAAGACAGAGGATTACCAAAGTCATTAGAATATATCATCTCGTAACCATGAATTTACCAAAATGTCATCTCAATCCATCCGATGTTTGATAAGGCCTTCTGCAAGGGGCATCTTGTCACAGACCACGGCACGAAAAAACTCAAGAGCTAAAATACACGACTCAGCAAAGTGTCTGACGTACAATCAAAAGATCTTTTAATACAAAGTTTACCCATTAACAATAACCATACACTTTACTAGATTAACAAGACGAACTGGCACAAGACAAGGGGAGACAGGACTATTTATACATGAGGTAAAGGGACACAGGTGACAACAATAGGGGCGGGGCAGACGATCACAGAAGCGGGAAAACACACAAAGGCAGGAAGTTAAGTGACCTGGAACGAGAGTGAAAGGTGAGTTTCAAAACAAAACAGGATACTAGACAAGAGTAACGGTAACTTAATAACGTGACCTGAGAGATATTAAACACTGAACATGAACTAAACTATAACAAGTACGTGGAAGTGGTGATGTAGTTGTCCATTGCCGCTCTCTCCAACCCAGATATGGAGTACAGGCGTCCCTTGGGGATGGGTGCCCCAGGCAACAAGTCAATGGGGTAGTCGAAATGATGGTGAGGAGGGAGCGACACAGCTGAACATGAACTAAACTATAGCATAAATACATGACATAACATTAAATAATCTGACGGGACATGACACATCTATATAAATGGAATAACATGCTCATCCGGCAAAGAGCCTGCTCATGTATTTTACTGAGCCTGATATTGTGACATGTTTTCTATGCTAACTATGCTTTTTGAATTCTGATTTATAGATTCATTGCCCTTTTTCACATGAAATGTGGCACAATGTTAAGGGAACACCAACATTCTTGTCATGGATAGGCTTAGCTGTACAATGAGACAGCAGTAACTGAAAAGTTGTGCTTCCATGATTATCATGTCTTATTTTGAGATTACAGAGGGGCATGTTCTGTATATGAACACACTTTGATACACAGAATAAAGCCAACACCATAAATATGTAGACCTGACTGCAGGTGAGGTGGCATATGGAAAACTGTCATTTAAAACATTATGCTTCCCCAGAAGGAAACAGGGTTTGAACTTTTGCTTATGATAAAAATGTTCTGTCTTCTATAATGAAGATCAAGATTATTGATCATTGATAAAGATAATTTGCATAAAGGCTGCATTAGAGTTTAGGACTCTAAGGGCGCTCACTAGAGAAACTTCAGTTTGTACATTTGCTTCTTGTGTTGTCATTGTGTTCTTTCTTATGTCTTGCTTTCCCCCTGTAGAACTGATGATTCTCTCACTCATACTCACTGTCAGAGTGCTGTGCAGTACGTTGGGCCATACCACAAAGTTTGGTTTTGATACTTTTTAGTTTAAGTCTTTACGGGTCAAAAAAGTGCTCAGACATAGAGAGGATATTTTTATTTTTAGTATCAAACCTATGAACACTAGAACTGATTGTTTTAGATTTGTTCTGTTTTTTTGAAGTGTTGTGACCTCTGTTGGCATCTCTGGTGGGGTATGAGTGTCTGCTGGAGATAAGTCAGAGATTTTCAATACAGTAAGCGAGCTGCTCTATTCTGAACCAGCTGTAGCTTCCCTGGATTGTTCTGCCCCTGACCAAACCATAGGCAATAATCTGTTGTGTGATAATACTGGTCAGCTTGACCATAACTGTTTACCTTCTAAAGTTACACCGACAAGCTTTATATCCTCTAATTGCTCTACAGTAACATTGTTTAGAACCAGATTCAGCTGATATCAGCTGAAGGGGATGAGAAATTATTTGTTCCAAATACAATGCTCTTGATCTTAGATATGTTCAATACAAATATTTTATTATTGACCCTAATAAACTGTTCATACATGCCCAATCAAACATTTCACACAAATTATTAAGATATTGAATGTAAAAGTTTCTACAGAGAGTCTATAACAACGTTGCATCAAAGTAGATGGAGGTTGAGTGTGTTGCCAGCTTTGGATTTCTGGGAGTCCACATCTCAAAGGACCACTCCTAGACCCTCAACACTTCAACACTGGTCAAAAAGGTTTACCAGAGTCTCTTCTTCTAGAGAAGACTGAAGACAATCCATCTGTCTCCTCAAGATGCTTGTGAACGAGAGCAACCTCACCATCTGCATCATAGTATGGTATGGCAATGGCATGTATTGGACCAGAAAGTACTGCAGAGGGTGGTGAAAATTGCCCAATGCATCACCAGTTCTCCACTTCCTATAATCCAGGCTGGGAGGCGCTCTAGGACCAGCATGCTCAGGAACAGCTTCTTCCCTCAGCTGTCACTTTGCTGAAATCTGTACCTTAGTGACAGCAACCCATCCACCTATCCAATATCTGCAATCTCAGAACATCTGCTATCAGTCCGTCAACAACAAGCCTCTGGAGCAAACGGCAATATTTATGGGGTTCCAGTGTAGCTCACAGATGTCTGGGTCAAGACTTCCTCTTCAATGCGCTACTCATTGTATACAGTCCGATGAGCAATTTCAGATACGAGACTGGAGTTGGAGTTGAAATACGACGTCTATAATTGGATGTTTCACAGATAGCCAGTTTTCAAGCAAATTTTTCACAAAATGATCATGAAATGAAAGCCAATGGGGTCTGAGTTTGCATTTCAGCCGATGTGTTCCGCCATGTGTTTATATCAAAGTACCTTTCCAACACAGTCATGTAATAACTGGAGAAGCAGCAGTCAGATGACACCTTTCTGCCAGCTTTGACTAAGTCATTTTGTAAGTTTATACAACATCACATCAGTTGCTGTCATTGATCTGTATTTATCTCGATGCTCTAAGATGACTTCGCAAGCATAAAACATTTGTGTGGGTATTAAACAGTATTACTGTTCACCTCAGTCAACCTACGTATGACCATCAACAAGAAAGACTCACTTATTAGTTTGGCTGTAGAAGGATTAGTCTGGATTACGGAAAGCAGGAGACAAAATCTTAAAACTCAAGAACCGGCAGTGTTGGAATTAAGGAGGAGGCAGGGCAGACTTAGCTTCCCTACAAAACAGACCTGAGGTCCCCCGGAAGCAACAAATATGTTGGATGAATACCAAATAGCATTTCTAATGATGCAATCAATGATAAAAGAAATACAGAAAATATAATTAAAATTGAAAGTCCTGTCATCTTTCACTTTTGTGAGGCAGGTTCCTCTTTTATGTTGGACTAGAATGGATGTTGGAACAGGTCCAACAGCAATCATTAGTAGTAATACTTCAGGCCACAAGATGGCAGCATACATCCTATGAAGGGAAAAAATGTTGCCTTGGAAAATGAGAGGCGGGTCCAAAAATAGGAGGAGAGTGTGGCTGCGGAGTGAAGGAATGGGAAGAAAGATGAGATGAAAGCCGAAAAAATGGAGTGTTTGAGTTCGTCATGCTGTCACATGTGAAGCAAAATGTATCCATTCAGTGTCCAGAAAGTAAGTCTCTCTGTGTTTCTCTCCCTCCTTCCTTCCTTCTCTCTCTCTTCTTCCATCCTGAAAGTCTCTCCCTCTCTCTTCTGTTGTCAGACAGATATATGAGGTTTTCCAGTCATCCTACAGACACATGTGGAAGCTGCTGCTGCTCTCACTGCACGAAGAAGCCGGATAGATCCACCTGGAGCCAGACTGCAGCAACCTTAACCAGCACTGAGCTGTCCACGTAAGTACAACACACTCACATGCGCATGTGCTGTCATACGGAATGCTTGTTTCATTGTTTGTCTGCTGCATATACTGTACCGAACACGTGTGTTGCTTATGGCTCGCACTTGGTACACATGGCGGCAGCTATACATTTGCTGTGGGAATTTATTAAGGTTTTATTTCTCTAATTAGAAACATATGTCCTCTGAAATCACAGAAAAACCTTCAGACAGCTGAGTTATGATGCAATCTGTCAGCCCAAAGCACACATTCTTCTTCCACTGCCTGACAGGAAAACGAACAGTGCTGTATAGCCACTGCCTTAATTACTTAAGACTTTTTTAAGTTTATGTATTCTTTAAGGGTAACCAAAATCACAAAAAACATAATTTATCACTAACCTCTTTCCAGTGTGTGCAGTTTCCTGAAAGTGCATGCACTGTGATGTTTGAAAAACCCAGAAGGTTATTTATCAACACCACCGCTGCTTAATGATATTTGCAGGATCCTCAGGGACACTTCTAACCACTTGGATAAAAATATAATCTAATGATCTTTATTAACATGTTTCCCATGTTGCAAATATATTTACCAATCCGAAAAAATATGGTTGCCAGAAATGAAACTCCTTGCTTGTATTAAAAAAAAACATTGACTGTTTATCGTGTTTGAAAATATAGAATAATGGAAAGGTGAGACTGTTATTGAACCACAGAGTCTGCAAAGTGATGAGGTCAGGGTGGTTTGTTGTGAAAAAGGGATTCTAATACAGGAGACGGTTGACGCTTCCTGTTTCCTACTGACAGTCAATGTTTTATTTAAACCGTAACCATTCCCTAACCCTGACCACGATTTGTAACAATGACAGTGAAAGTCTTCTCTCCAATATAATGGAACTAGATGGCACTCAAAGCAACTACCCGCAAACAGTATCACTGCACAGAAGGAATTTATTTATGGATGAGAGGCTTGTCCGAGTTTGGGGTGAAGGAAATAGTTCCTATATGAAACTGGTCATGATTTCTGGAAAGACAACAAGATATTGTTTATGCTATAACCAGATATTTTGCATGTTATAACCAGATATGTTTTCTGTAATTATAACAAGAATATATTTATGTAATAACCAGATATTTTTATGTAATAACCAGATATTTTTTATGCTATAATCAGATATGTTATAAAACATAATTTCATGTTATAACCAGATATTTTTCATGTTATAAGATATTTTGTTGAGTGCACGTGGTAATCTTTTGCACACTTTAATTTACACTTCCTACATGTCTTATGACTTTTAACAATAGGCAGCTTATGTAGATAAATATATAACTTACTGTATGTTTCAGTATTTATTAAACCATGATTATTTACACATGTTCATTGATTCCTTAAAGGACAAGTGATACTTCTATATTTTTCTTCTGGGGACAAATCAATTCATTGATTATTGATCTGTAGCGCTGTGTGTGTTCCCAAAGCCTGATGTGTTGATATATCCTCTTCCTCTGCACCATAGAGCTGCATGTACTGCCCAGGGACCGTATATACTCACAAGAGCACCTAATGTGTATTAACCCGCAAAAGGTTGTACCAAATATATAATATATTAATATAATAAATATTTTTACAATAACTGTATCCACTGGCAATGTGAAAACAACATGACAATTTTTTAAATGTACTTTATTGTATCTATTTTTCCATTCCATTTTATTGTTCTGGTTTTCATTTCTTATCGCTGTTTTCCCCTTTTTATTTAGTTTTAGCTGCAACCAGCAGCTCTATAGCGCACTCTGTCAGTAGGGCCACAAAATATTGGGGTTAGGGTTAGTGTGTGGGTGTGAAGGTGTGTGTGTGTTCATGCTGATTTGGCAGAAAAGGGTTGTGTCAGTGAGAGAAATGAACATGTTGTGCTGTGCCAAACCTTCCTGTCACAACAGTTAAAAACAAGCAAAATATTATAGTGGAGGATACAAAATTGAAAAGGAAGCCCAGATATTCTGTGCAGCATCTCTGACTATGTACTGGTCTGACTAACTAACTGTGATGACAAGACTCCAGAAAGTCTCTTCTCCCGGCTGTTTGTTCCACAAGAAAGTTCTGGCATCTAACACTCTCTAAAACCACAACTTGTTGTCTTCACATACTTTAAATAAATGAGACACAACATAAATAACAATCTAACTTTAGATAGTGAGCTTTACATATGCTGTATGTGTACAGTATTTTTAAACTTTTGAATAAACTATGCTAATTGTTTCCCCCTGTTCCCAGTCTTTATGCTAAGCTAAATGAATTACGTCTAGGCCAGGGGTCTGCAACCGGCGGCTCAGGAGCGTCACGCGGCTCTTTAACCCCTCTGTAGTGGCTCCCTGTAGCTTTGACAAATAAAAAACATGGAACATGTATTTGTTGTTGCACAGTGGACAATCTTTCAAAAGGAACACCTCTTATCTTAGAGTTCGAGATGATATTGTGACACTGAAATAAAAGATATTTTTTAAATATTTCGTCAACTAAAAAATGCGTCACATTCTACTGCGTCTATAGCCTTACCCTTTAGATGGCTTATCTTAAGTTGCAGAACCCCGCCTAACTCGGTGTGCTAACCATGAATAAAACCAAAAGAAGATAAGTTTCGTAGGAGAATTGTTTCATTCTGCGTGGACAGATACATTTGCTTTCCCTGTCAACAATGCTGGCTCACCTGTGTGCTTGATATGCAGCAAGAAATGTGCAAACAGAAAATGTTATGTTGAAAGACATTTTGTGGGACATTTGTGAGGTTGTTGTCTGTTTAAAAGCCAAATAAATGATCAGCACCTCCATGTGGATGAAAACACACTGAAACGGACATAGTTAAATACAAACTGGCCTATTTTGTTATGTTTACTCTTTTTAAGATATTAGGCTGCAGCTATACGTTTTTTTATTTCAAAGTGGGCTACTTTTTTTATTCATTTCATTTTTATATTGTATTTATTATTATTTTGTGCATTTTTATATTATATTCATTTTAGGACTCAAATAGGCCTGCATAGTTCTGTGTTTAATTTATTTCAAAGTAGGCCTAAACAGTAGGCCACTGTATTGTTTCCTTCTCTTCACAAGAGTTTGGTGTTTTCCTTTGTTAAAACAGGTAAACATACCAACAGTTTCTTTCATTGTCATTCTGTAATTTCATAAATGCAACAAATGTAGCATAACTATATATTAAATCTATAAGCTGTGTTATCAAATATGTTTTGCGGCTCCAGACAAATCTTATTTGGTGGAAGAGGGGCCAAATGGCTCTTTAGATAGCCACGGTTGCCGACCCCTGGACTAGGCTCTAGCTCTGTACTTTACAAAGAGACACAAGAGTGATATTCATCTTCTCACCTCAGTCTTCCTTTAATCATTTCATTTGGAACCAATGGACTTGGGGCTGAGTGCCATAGACATGGAAGGAAAGTATTGAGAGATGGACGGTACAGTACTTTCACAAAATGAGAAGTTATTGTGTATTTTGTGTACCTGTGCAGGACCTTGGCTCTGCATCATTAGATGTTTTGTGGACAGTTAACAGTGAAAGCAGGAAGAGACGAGACCAGGAGGATTAGTCCGAGCTCAGGGGTCAATGATGTAGTCACCAGGACATAATGCTAAAACATTTTTAATAGTGTCAGCCGTAGTATTTCTTAACAGTGTATATTCTGTATATTCTCTACTGTTCAGGACACAAGATATAGGAAAAAACTTTTCAATGCATATGTTCCGTTTTTGGAGTGAACCCACGTCAATTTGTCTCTGTAGTCGAGTGTGGAGCTGCAGCTGCTGAGGGAGAGGGAGAGGAGCAAGAGACATTGAAAAGGGATGGGTGACATAGAATAAGAGAGGGACTGTGAGAGGTGTAGCGAGAGGAAGGGAGGAATAGGGTGGGTGCCTGCGGTGGAGCATGATGTCAGAGGAATGTGTTGAGCCTCTCCTTTAACAAGCCGCGGAGCCGTGTGGAGCGTTTTTTCTCACACACAAACACTTTCACTGTTTAACTCTCTTTCTATTTGCCGCATGCAAACACACACTCTCTTTCACGTACACACAGGACCTAAATCAGAAAGGCTTTAAAAGCATGACACTAAATTAAAAAAAAAATGTAATAGACAACTTCAAGCAAGTTTATGTGGTACATTTCTTTGATATGTACAAAAATGTTTTAGAATACATTTCAAGTAAATACATATGAAGTCATTATATAATATCAGACTCGCATTGTTAAGTATTGTGGAATGTGTTTTCAGTGGTTGAGTTTCATCTTTGTTCAGCCCTCCCTCCCAGCATCCGGTCCTGCAGCTGGAGTTTGTTGCAGGGATTACAACGATGGAGATGGAGGAAAGGAAAGCAAAAGAGATAAAAAAGAGGAGAGAGATGGAAGAGAGGGGAAACAGGAAGAAAAAAAGGGAGTGGTAGAGAGAGCAAGGACACACAGATGGTAAAAGAGAGAAAGTGACTTATATGTGGGAGAGCCAGACCCTGGGAACAGCTGGAAAGACGATGACTAATATTAGCAGTGAGGTAAGACAGGGAAGGATGGAGAGGACAGGCTGTGTGTATGGAGGGCAGCTGCTACTGTAAACCAACCACAGTGAAGTCAAGTGTATTTATAGCAGCAAAGTCATGATACCACGAAAGGGATTTTAATGCCAAATTGTAGTTTAACCCCCGAACATCCACTTTTCCTGCTTTTGTTTCCCCCTTAAGTACCTTTAAGGTTCAAATCTAATGATTATAATCTGTCTGTCCCACTTGTTCATAGAAACTGTATTATATGAAAGATTTGAAATACCTAAATAAAAACAAATCACATAAATAAAGTAAGATAAAGTATGCATTAATAGTCTTTCCATCCACACGTTTTTTATGCACGTTTTAGATTTTTGTGGAAATGCCAAACGTTTGAAAAAAGGCAAGTTATTGCAAACAAGGTTTTATGCTTGACTATGATTGAAAGGTTTCATCGATACAATCAAAGTGCAATTGAAAGAGACTTGGTGAATAAGTCATGTTGTGTATGTGACTGATGCTTCGCTCCTCTGAAGAGAAGAAGAGTAGCAGCAGATGAAAACATCAGATCTGAACACCTTCCTTGCATTAATACATGAAACTAACATTTAAATGCCTCCCTCATTGGGCCCTCTTATTGTGCTGGCTCAATGACACCAATTGAAGAATAAGCAGCAAGTTTTTATCTCAACAAGCTCAGCGTTTTAGTATTCGCATATAAGTAATGGGCGGCGTTGAGCATTCATTTGCATTTTCTTTTGCTGATTTTCTGGAAATTCAGTGAAAATTTGAGCTACATTAGATAGAAACTTGCCCTGCTACAAAACAAAAACATAATGTAATGCACACTGAAAAATAAAAAAATGACATGGACTTAAAGAATTTTAAGTCGACTTCGAGTCATCATCGACTATCAGGGGGCCGCTCGACACACATCCCTAGTTTAACACACCAATAGCACCTTCTTAAAACGTTTACAGACACCACACTGTCTCACACGCTGGGTGCAATGGCAGCAGATAAACACTGTGGAGAGTCACTACATTTTAGCGTTCATCATTCTCCTGTAAGTGCAACACGTGGTCACAATTGCCACTGTTTAGCAAATGTTACATAAGCCTAGTAACACATATATAGAAATCAATGGCTCAGTGCTGAGCAGAAGCTTCTGACGTGTTAAGTAATATCTTGCTCTTATGTCAAAGTCATCTGAACCATAATCTCTGCTGTACCTAAACACTTTGGACACTTTCAGTGTCATATTGCACAAGAGGTCAAAAGACTTCTCATGAAGTATAAGAGTTAATAATGGGTAACTCCCAATGAATCACTTTATGTTGCCTTCTCTTAGTCTTGGATGGATTCACCTAATACACCCTTTACAGGAGTTGTCTGGGGTTTGGGCTGATTGGACTGATCTTTTTTTATTATCCATTTCCACATCAAAAGTGAAACTACAGTTTTTTCAACCTCCATGGTGGTTATTCTAAAGATTCAAATATGCATGTACTTTTTAAAATCCCATTCTACGAAAAGATTTTAAAATACAGTCTGGAAAAAAGTCATGGAACATTTTTTATATATAAAGTCCCATGTGTCTACTAAACAGGCTGCAGAGAAAAGGGAAGTGTCCTGGAAAAACAAAGTGTAGAGGCACCTCGGACGGAATCAAATGTGCCCATGCCTTGTTAACCTGCTAATTATTTGTGTGAATATCCTACATGGCCGAGCACTATGTTTATTGAGAAAGTGGCGAAGGCCAATGAGCCCACACAGCATATAAATGTACACACTGAGACATTGAGTAAATGTTTCAGAATACAAAACATATTACATGCTACATCAAACCCCAAACTCACTGTAGACATGGTGTGATAGTTTTAATGCCAGTCTGTTAATGTGCTACACTCCACACAGATTACATGGAATTCACACTAATAAACTACAGTACTGTAGGTCAGTGTGAACTCATTCACTCACTCTTACTGATAGCCCGTGAACACAAGAGTCCGCTCACTCAAAGTGCATCCCCAGCTACACTACTTCATAACGTTAGCTTACCTGTTTATAAATGGCATCGACATGCTAGCATGTAAAGTGTAAGGAGCCAGTGCAGATATAATGACCTGAAATGTAAAAATGGTGTCTTTGGTACCAAATGTATCACATGTTTGGTTTCTTGTTTCAACATCTCTAACCTTAACACTGGAAAGTCCTGTTTCAAAGAAGAGTGGGGACACGTTGACTCTGGAAGTCAAGACTGCTTATTCAGTCCACTTTTCCACCGTTCCTGGATGGGAAAATAAAGAGGCCAGTGTTTCATTATTTCAGATCATTTAATGTGGCGGGCCGCTGCCTATTTCACCACGGAACTTTTATAAGTGTAAGCCGTACGCCATCCACAGTAGCCTCGGGCCTGGAAGGACCTAACCCCAGTAAAATTGGAGAGCAAGAAATAAGTGGCTCAAGTGTGTGTGTGAATGTGTGTGTGTGTGTGTGCGTGCGTGCGTGCGTGTGTGTGAGAGAGAGAGAGAGAGAGAGAGCGCAGGACTGGAAATAAAGAGCTGAATTCAGTTGGCTGTTGGTCTTAAGCTGGCCTCCACATGTTGTAAAAATACAGACGCAAAGCAGAAGCAGGTTACTACAGGGCATGGAGCGAGAAAAAGACTTTCTTTGTGTGTCATGTGCTTTTAGTGAAGTAAAGTACTGGAGTGAGTCATAGAGGGGTGATTAAATGTGGGATACTGCTGAGCTCTGCTCGTTGATGAGAGTGAGCATCAAAATGTACATTCTCATACTAACTGTAGTCTCGTATCTGTTTACAGCTTCGCCCATCTTTCTACAATCCCGTCTCTCCACTAGGTGAAGATGTAGTCTGTTTGATCTCTATGGAGATGTCTCCAAACACTGTCTTCTTTGTCTTGTTGCCATGGTCACTGTGGTTGCTGTTCTTCCTGACCCCCATCACCCAGACAACAAGCTCTGCCCCCTCATCTGAAACTTCTCTGCCAGCCAATACCACGCTGTTGTTCGATAGTGGCACTCCAGGCTACAACCTGCGGAACTGCAGCTGCTCCACAGCCGTCCGGGACTGTGACGAGGCTCTGGCCAACTCGCTGTGTCAATGCCACACCGTTTTACGCTCCACTCTGCCCCCTGCTGGGCTCAGAGAGCCTGGAACACTCAACGTGTGGGTGAAGGAGCTCTGGGTCCTGGAGGAGCTGCTGAACAGCAGCATGGTTGGCCATTTGCGGTTGTCTTTTTGTGGAATAAAATCAATGGACAGCCAGTACCTGGCTTTGCTGGGTCTGCGGACCCTCAGGATCCACAGTGCAGCACCACAAACACCCTACCCCAACCAGGAAATGACAATCTCCCCATCAACAGGTGTTGCAGTGAAGCCAGAGACCCTCTCCTTTGACTTCTCCTCCTCCCTCCACGTGACCTTTCTGGATGTAGCAGTTCTAAACGGGCTCTCTGCCCTGAAGGCGTACAGTGTGGTGGGACCACCTGCTCACACCCTCTCCCAGCACTTTCCCCACCTGGCCTTGCCCCTTGCTCTTCCATTCTCTGCTACTCCTGGAGACCCCATGGATCCTAGAAAGCAGCCTCTGCAGAACCTGCTTTTTACTTTTGTCTACTAACGACAACAAGCTCTCTTTCTCGGGCGTGCACAAATACAAATAAAGCGCAGGAATTACAAGACAGCTGGATGTTTTTTTTGCACAGGAAAATATTATGTGGAATGTATTAACTTGCTGTACTGTCAGTCTGGCCCAAAGGTGGCTCTGATCAGTGTCTCAAGAGAGGCTGACATCTTTTTCTCCCTGATGCATTTCCTTCAGAGACTTCAGAACGGTCACAAGTGTGTTATTGTACTTCAACTCCATGGGTATAGCCGACCGTGTGTTTATATGCAGAAATATTATCTCATAGCCTTGCTATGGCTATATACAGAAGAGTGTTTTACATTGCAGACACCGTACAGTTCTGATAAGAAATGTTGGTAACACTTAAACAACCCAATCATTCAATTCAGTAATGCACTCTTTGTAAAGGAGTTGAAAGCAGTATATAAACTGTTGAGAGTTTACTAATGCTTTATAGATCATAGGTCAAACAGTGGCAGCCGTAGTAGAGCAGGTAGAGTTTTGCGTTGCCAGATTGTGAAAGAAATACCTGCTGTTTATACTTTCTGTTTGTTAATAATGCAGTTCTACATGATCCTAATAATTGATCAATTCTCATTGGTATCTTACGCTCTAATAAGCCAAGTAAAGAGTTAGTTAATAATTGTTTGTGAATTTAGTGATCTATAAAACGTAAGTACTAAGTAAAAAAACATTCAAAAGAGTTATTATTAGAAGGTGTTACCCAAATATCTTCATGAGGATGAGCTTATACAAGTTAAAAGCAGGCTGTTAACATGGCTCACTATTCAAGCTAATGTCGGCACATTCCAGCTAACACATTAATAATCTGGATGAGAGTTTAAATCTTTGACACATAACTCTTAAATGGAGTACTTAGTGACTCCCGAAATCACTCGTCTGCAGATGTGCTTGTAAACACTACTCCCCATGCACACTTAAACCAGAAGGTCGCTGGACACCACACAGGCTATGGTTACACCTGACATGTTAACATAACTTATTATGGAGATCACATCACTCTGTGTTCACATCTGGCCCTGAAAATGTTGTTTCTGCATAACGTCTTGTTGGTCAAGGACAAGCTGGTTTTTGCATACCAACACCCGTCACCAAAAACTCCCCACTGTAATCAGATGACACACAGCTTCTGCCCACCAGCATTTAGATCCTGCTGACGCCCTGAGCAGGAAATAATAATTGTGCTGTGGGCTCCTGTCATCTATAGTAAACATCTTAAATGCGAGTGAGTTTATAAAATTGTAGTTACAAGTTACACCGTACGTAGATATCTATGTGTATAAACAATAACGCGGCTGCCGTATTTATGCCTAATTTAGATGACTTTATTTTGAGTGTTGATGGAGCAATTAAAATGTTAGCATAGCCTATTCTTGATCGACTCCATTCAGAAAATAAGCATTTTAAAAGTTGTTTGCTTGTCGTCTCGTGCTCAGACCTGACAAAGCGTGAATTTACAAAATCAGTTTATTTTGGGTTCATTCTGTTGTAGTAAATCAGATAGCTGCGCAGAACACACAGGACAACCTCCATGGTGGACCGGGACAAAGTCTGCTAACTCAATAGGGATCACCAGAGGCATTCCAGTGGGACTCATATTCTTACAAAGTAACAGGGAGTCAATATTGGCCCCCAGCCCCTGTTATTCCCTCTAGATGGTTCATCCGGCCCTGGATTAATGGGGAAAGGATGTCTACCCATTTAGGATAAGACCAGGCCACATTTGGTGAAATCTAAAGGGATTTTTAGAGTGGGTTATGTTTTTTGCTCTTTTAAAAGCATTTCAATGGATTGCAACATGTGGCAGGTCTTGTAGTTCACCTACATGTTGGAATACTGTAGAGTGTGGTCTCAATGAATCGGGTGATGTGAGGAAATGAGAAAGCAAAAGGACAAATTCATGCTTTAGGAATCAATAGAGCATTATAAAAAAACTAGATGTACTGTGGCAGCTGACTGCAGGGAACACTGGCTGGAACCTTTCCAAACAATCCAGTGTGGGGTCAGAGTCTGCACCAGAGCTAGATGATACTCTTGTGTCTGGGAGGGAGCTTTGAGTGTTATGATACTTTGTTAAAAATATATTTTTGAAAGTAATATTAAAGTAAAAGTTGTGTGCTGTCCCGATAAGGACAGCTGCCTGTGGCAAAAATATAGCAGAATGTATAAGAAAACAAAAAGATGGAGGACAACGACTGTGTCAGTCTGCTGTGGTATGAGCTGACGCAGAGGCGCAGTAGGCTCACTGTTATGAAGGCTGCAGACTGCTGCTGCGATTTTCCAGCTGCTCTTATTGAGTGCAGATGGCCTAATAAAACAAGTTGTTTTGTAACAGGTTAAAATGGACGCTCAATGAACAAGAGTCCCAGGGTTTGCATCCTCTCTTACCAGCCAACACGTCTCCCTATGTTTGGATCAGAACAATGACTTTGACTCTGTTGAGTTGGATATGTTGTGCCATTATTAATCCACTTAAAGCCAAGATGGCAGAGCTCTGTGAGGTACGAGCAGGAAGTGAAAAAGACATTTGCTCAGAACAATGCTGGACCTGATTCAGTTAGTCGACAGCTGTTTGTCAGAAGTCAATCTGAATTTCCCGGAACTTCTGGAATAGTTTATGCTTTTGTTTTTGGATAGTATTTGCAGTCACTTTAACTAAATGCAAGAGGAAATACAGGACAGTTTGAAAAAGGTAGTCAAGGTTGTTTCATGCTTTCTTTCTCTTTCGAGTTCCAGCTCATATCCTGAGAGACTTGGATAAAGCTGCTCTCACAAACACAATCCGGGCCAACACTTCTGTTCTGCAGATTATTCAATGTGTGTGTGTGTGTGTGTGTGTGTGTGTGTGTGCAGGCGTAAGCACATGGGTGTGTCTTTGTGTGTGTGTGTGTGTGTGTGTGTGTGTGTGTGTGTGCGTGCGTGCGTGTGTGCGCGTGTGTGTGTGTGCAGGCGTAAGCACTTGGGTGTGTCTTTGTGTGTCTGTGTGTGTCTGTGTGTGTGTGTGCGTGCGTGCGTGCGTGCGTGCGTGCGTGCGTGTGTGTATGTGTGCGTGTGTGTGTGTGTTGAATGATCTAAATGATCACAGCTCATTTAGATCAAATAATAATCCATCACAGTTGCACCACAGCGGATGCAATGTGTTGCAGTACAGAAGTTGAAACAAAGTTGCTAAGAAAACGTTTGATGCACAACTTCAGAACTCCAGATTTTGCTCCAGATGTGGCTGTTAGGCAGGGCTGCATCCGGGCACTGAATGCACTTTCTTATGCCTTGTTTCTACTTCATGGTAAAGCTCTCTTTTAGTTACCGGGGCTTTTTTGTTTTTTTGTGGTCACTATTGGCGGGAGCTTGGCTATTTAAAAATGGCGTTTTTTGCAGGACGTCCAGTGTCGTGCTGGTGACGATTGTCTCTGATCACTCAGGAGTCTGCAGTATGTTGACTACACCTTCTAGTATCGGCTCACTTCGCTTCGGACCTCGACCGAGGTGGTAACAAAAAAAGTACACAAGTTTTGCTAATGGAAACACAGGAAAAAGAGCGAGTGGAGTTGAGTAGAGTAGAGCTGTAAGATGCAGTAGCAAATGCAGGATTACTGTGTCTTCAACACTTGGATAAGGTTGCTGTCTATGACGCCTGGGCCTGGGAATTTTAAAAATACCCTTACCCCTTTTCTGAAACAAGACTTAACTGTGCCTCTGTCTTTGTTGAATGGAAACACATTTCATTATGTAACAGGCTGAACTTAATTCCTGTGTAACTGCTATGATTGCCAGCTGGTTTAGAAAATACAACCAGAACATAGCGAGTACATTTGCTCAGTATAAAGGACTTGGTACTGAAAGGCCCTCCGCACATCTTATGGTTGCCTTTAAGCCAACATTTAACAGCCAGTATTCAGCACAGGACTGGGAGTTCACCCACCCTGACCCTAACAGTCGGTGCTCTTACCGAGAAATCCGCCTTTAGTCACTCCCATCTGGTGAACGGGGTGATTACACACCTATTAATGCTTTTCAGACAGGATGTTAGGAACAGGCCATGAGACTCTGTGCTAATGCTCCCGTCAGTGCACATCACACAGCATTAAACGTCTGGAACATTGTACCACAAAATGATTGAAAATGAGATCACTGGGTTGTTGGAGCCTTGACTTCCTTTTATTTTCTGCTCTCTGGATCTTCATTACAGCACCTTATGTACTTGCATCAGGGAATGTAATTATTCAAATGTAATACACAGATTTGTAATGATTGCATGTAACCCACTGCTAATGTGCCTTAAGAGAATGTGTACACATCACAGCAGATCTCTGACATGTTGAATAAAGTATGTACTGTTTAAGGAACAGAGTGTGTATTTGGAAATAGCATGAGAGGTTTGATTTGTATATTATTTGGCTTATTTAAGCAAATTCCTGGAGCTAATTTGTTTATCATGAAAAGATGATGTGGGTTGTTTCTTTTGTCCACACTATTTGTCCCTCTGTATAGTCTGAGATAATAAAAGAGTTTTTAATAACTGCTTTTGTGGTTGCTTTGTGTTAAACTCTTGATTCCTACTCAACATCCTTACATTACACAAGAATGGAAGTGAGAGTCTCCTTTCTTTTTTAGGTTGTCTCCATCTTTGTTGCCGAAGCGTCTATTGTTAAGAATCCCACCGTGTATGGGCTGCAATGTGATTCTTTGTATCTTTTCTGTTAAAGTCTTTCATTGTTCAACCACTTTTTGCTATCACATGCTAAACATGCTAAATATACACTTCTGTAAATTCCAATCATATATGGTGCCATGTTTACAAAGTGCTGTATCTTATCTTTGGAGGAGGAAGAAGAAGAAGAAGAAGTTTACTAGAGATAGAATGCACCAACTGCCAACTCTAATCATATGATATCATATGACATAATGATTAACCTTATTTGTATAGCACCTCTCAAAACATGTTAAAAAGTGCTTACTAAGGCACTACAGGGCACACCTCTCACTAAAGAAAAGAGCAGAACACTCAATTTGCTTGACCTGTTGTAACAGACGGATCATTGTTTCATCAATGACTGTACTTATTCTAATCACGTGATTTGGGATTAGCTGAATTAAGTAAGTATAATGTAGCTTCCATCCATACCCACCTGTGTGTTTGACAAGTTTCCACAGCACTCAGAAAGACTGGTATGTTTCCTAACAGGCATTAGTGTGTGATGTGTATGTAGAGGGCTATTTTGCTTGCAAAATGGGCAACAGATTCAGATAATAACTTAACTTAATAACTAATGTTGGCCCGCTATTATAGGCCACTATAACTACTAACAGGAACAGGCATTGTGAACTATATTTTGATTTCAACAATTAAGATGTTTTTAATATAAAGTGTAGAACACATCAACAGGAGCAACAATTTGATGCTTTAGAACAGTAAATATTTTATGAACCAGCTGTGAACTGAATCACTAGCATTAACTTGTAATGAGATATAAAATAGTATAAAATATACAAATAAAGTTTCCAAAAATCAATTTTACAGCTTTAAATCATTTAACTGAACTGTGATTCTTTCACACTGCAGAGTATTCCTCCAAAGAGAAAGTGCAGGATATGTTTTGCATATCTCGACTGATAATGCTCAATCTGTTGGTGACTTTTAACCGTTTTACTCTTACAACTGAGGTGTCATACAAAAGTCTCTCTTGAGAGGAAAATGGAAATCTTGCAAAGGTTATTGGGGATAATTCTCAGAAAAAGTATCAAATATATCAGACAGCAGAAGAGGATAAAACACATCACAACTTACACAGATTCCTGCTTTGCGAGAGAGCTGGGTTATTACCTGTTCTTTCAGCGCCCTCTAGTGGCCTCTGAACCACAACCTGAGCTAAATACACCCTGCTCAGCCGGGGAAACCCCGAGTGACGCACTCACACAGGAAGTTCGTCTTCACATCGTCACTGCTCCAAAATAAGTTATATAGTGACCACCTTTGGGAAGTTTTGTGCTTTTGTGAAATGATATCCAGGCTGACCTGCTGAGGAATAAGATATATACGATAACATAATGGATCCCTGAGATAAAATAGTAGAATAGACATAATATTCAGGAACGCCATGGGAATTATAGTGACGACAGATTTTTTGCATGATGAGTCAATGCACATAATGACGCAAACGGAGATAAACCAACGCTTACAATACATTCCTTCTGTATGTATGTTAACTCAAATTTATTTTTGCATCAGGAATTCGACAGTAAGACTTTTACTTTGAAGGTGAGACAGGAAGTAGCAGTGTATTGAGTTCAGTGTGACGTCAGTGTTTGACTGCAGTGTTGACAGCTGAAGAAGCTGCACAGCGAGTATTTCGCTTTTGTTTCTCGGACATTGAAACGACTATCACAAGCGGTGTGTGTTGGTAAGTCATTGAACAGTTAATGTCATGACAAGGAATGTTTTTGGGGTTTTTTTTAGCTGTAAGCTAACATTATATAGATAAGTATAGATAAGTTAAACAGTGCGCCACCCAGTGCAACGTAAATGTGGGTAGACTGACCTGTAATTATTATTATTATTATAACTAGGAAAGCAACTGTAAGGCTAATATAGCAACTAAATTAGCAGTAAACTTCATTATAAAATAAGCGCTAATCTCTGTAACGTTGATCAGTTTATTGCTCCATGGTGTTTGTGTTATGATTTGACATTTTATTTAATGTATGTCCGCCTAATGGGTCAATTCTATTACAACATTTATGTAATTGATGGGCCAGTTTTTGAGCCGGATGTAGCTTTAAAAAACAAAATCATTACTTTAAACAAAAAGTAGTCTTTCAAGAAAATAAACGTGCGGAATGTGTGAGTGCTTCAAACCGAATATAAGGAACACTGTTTTCTGTTTTTCAACAGTAACCATGCGGTGTACAGAGGGGGAGGCAGACACACCACCCTGTGCTTTATGAGAAAGGATGAACTGTTTGCCTCTTGTTCTTTATCTCATCCTACTCCTGGATTCTGGTGAGTACACCAAGTTCTCTCAGAGAAGTTAATAACTACAGCAACATTTGTTGAATACCTCAAATACCTTTCTCTACACACCTTATTCAGTGTTCTCACAGCTGATGACTCATTAAAAAGTGCTGCCAGGTGTGTCTTGTGTACCTTGTGCTGTTTTGTGGCTCTGATTGAGTCAATCTGCGTCACGTGTTTGTTTTTCACACAGTGCGCAGTTCCCTTCCTGCTCCGGTCAATCTTTCTATCAGCTCTGTCAACTTCAACCATGTCCTGAGTTGGGTTCCTGGGCCCGGCACCCCACCAGGAACACGGTACAAGATCAATAGGAGGTAATTTTCCTGTCCACCATCTTGTTCGCTGCTCTCATTTCCTACAACACATGGCCCAATGCAATTTTATATATATATATATATATATATATATATATATATATATATATATATTGCTACTTTCTACATATTCAAAGCTTAAAGTTTGTTATGTTGTAAGTATGCTGAAACTATGTTTAATTCCGCCAAATATTTGAATATTTTGTATGTATTGTTTTAAATTCATAAGGAAAATATCCATTATAAATAAAAATACATTAGTATATTTGATTTACATGAATTTCATGTTATATCAGCCTTTTTTGTTTTTATCAGCCTCTCTAAACAACCGCAACCTTTTAATTTGGTGGCGTTCTCAGTCAGTATCTAACTATCTGTGGTTTACTTAAGCGTGTTGTTTGATGGAATATCTGACTGCGGGGAACTTTTGCTCTCTTTCACCTCTGCTTTCTTGGACTGTGGCTGAGGTGTTGTGTCACAGCGCTGTTTGTTTCCATCCATTAGGTATCTATTGTGGCATCTAGTGTGCGTGTAATGCAGCTGTGACCACAGACAGGCTGGCTGATCGTTTTAAAGGAACTGATGATTCTCTTATAAAAAGCTATTATGAAGGGGTTTGAGTGTTTCAGTTTCACATGATCTAATCTTTGGTTTTAACAGTCATTGTGAAGGTTCACATTACATTTGATTGTATTTGCCTGCATTGACAGAACTGAATACACATGATTTATTTCATTGCTGTATTGAACATAGCATGTTAGCAAGCTATCCAGGTGCTATCCAGGTCATCTCTTCACGATCTTACTAAATTATAAAGGATAAATCTAGTGATACTTTTTAAAAAGAGAAAAGCGACAATTAATTGATCCTGCTAACAGTACTGTCTGTGAATATAAAGCCTGCTATATGTTCTCCCTCTGTGCCCTAGAGCTCTATTGTTCTCCAAACACTATTAAAAACACATCAATGAGGCACACAGTTGCACTGGGCATTGATTTTTCATTACCATCAACACGCACTGTAGTTTATTTTCAATGAATACACCGTCCTGCTGCCAGAAATGCTTACTATGCAAATGTATTTTAATCTGCCGCTGAAAATAGTAACATTTGCTAAAAAACCTGTAGTGCCCAGCTGTTTTGGGAAGTTACTGGGCCGTTTAAAAAAAGATTACACTTTCTGAATTTAATAACATTGATACATTATCACCTTAAAAGTTGTTAATGTGAACATGTTAGATAATTGCTGCCTATTTGCATATCCAGAAGATACAGCAACATTAGCATTCATTTTGAGTTTAAGTGTTTAACTGAGTGTTAAGCTGCTAAATGTTCCATCTTCACCAGCTAGCTAACCTTATCTGTTGCTCAGGTGAAATAAAGGCAATTACAGATTGCTACAATTTTTTGTGAGATTGTTGCTACTTAATTCCAGACCATGGATGTGAGATTAATGGCAACAAGTTTGCAGGTTTGTTGCCGTTGCCATCAAGTGGCTAATAAATGAGTAATTGTAATCCCTTTTTCTCCGCAGACATTTTGGCTTTTCAAAGCAGGAAAAGCACAAGTGTAATTAATAACATTAATGATGGCTGCATACCATTTTAAATAAGCCAGTTCCAGGGCTCTGGCTTATGGGACACTAAATGGAATGAAGCCATCATTAATGTTATTATTTACGGTTGTGTTTTCTCTTTTTCGACAAGTCAAAATGTCTGCTGTGAATACGGCCAATGGCAGGTTTGAAGTAGGGTTTACTTAAAAAATAAATTTTAAAAAAGAGGACCTAGCAAGTTGATTGATATCCTGTGTGGATTCATCACTATGAATATCACCATTAATCACACTTAATCAATCAATTGATTCATTGTTGAAATAATAATATTGATTAGTGCAACTTGAAAGATGTAAGACATCCAGAAAGAATGAATGGACTTTGGGCCAAAGACAGATTAGGGAATGCAGAAAACTATTATGTATCGTGTCTTTAGATGGGATTTGTATTAATGCAACAAATAACTATTGAACAAGAAAAGCTAACGTGTAGAATGTCATGTTATTACACAGTAGCATCTTTCAAATAATTCTGATGGCACACAAAGAAATCTCAATGA
Organism: Cottoperca gobio; assembly: GCF_900634415.1. Classification (NCBI taxonomy): domain Eukaryota; kingdom Metazoa; phylum Chordata; class Actinopteri; order Perciformes; family Bovichtidae; genus Cottoperca; species Cottoperca gobio. The sequence goes on along the minus strand of NC_041375.1, from coordinate 2,342,930 downwards.
AAGCTGACGATGTATTGTCCCAGAAATAATTGAGATTACGATTATTATTGTCATGTAATAATATGATAGCATAATTATGCAAGTACAGCCTTTCAAAGAACAGTGGACTTTTGGGTCCTCACCTTTACCGCATAGCAAAACAAATAGAGCTTTATTCTTTTAAAACGGAGAACAAAAGTCTTTAGTCCACCTCGAAGAATCACTCCATCCTGATTGGTGATAAATGGGGAAAATGCTTGTGCACAAACTATTCAAATATTACCTCAAACACTGGAATGCTTGTACTGCCCTTTCTTGTGATGAGCTAATATCGGCTAATAGTCATACTGTACTATTGACTGATATGTGACATGTGATAGTTAACTTTTCCTGCCATACTGAGAGCACTGCATGCATGAAAAAAATGTCTGCGCTCTGTTTCTCTTTGTGCAGGGTGAACAGGAAAGCAAAACTGATGCTGAACTCAAATACGACATCAATAAAGCTGAAGCTTCGAAACGACTACAAATATGAGCTGACTGTCCAGGCGTCCTACAAAAAAACCCTGTCTCCAGAGTCTGAGAAGAAAACCTTTGAGCCTCTCAGAGATAGTAAGTTGCTTGAGTGTCTTTTGAGTTGCATGATTTTGCCATCCACCTGTCTGTCTGCTGTTAGTTTGACAAAGTACAAGGGAAACAGACATCGGACGAAGACGAAGACATCGGATGTGTGTTGAGATCTTGCCATCATGTTTTCCAAATAGTTTTTGTTGTGATAGAAAACCTTTTTGTATTACGTTTGACTTGCACTCATCTTGTTGCACTGTTTTTGCAATGGTTTAATGGCACTCTACTGAAGAAAAAAAAAATGTGTGTGTGTTCTGCGCAAAACTGGCACACCAATACACAGCAAAAGAAAAGAGTAAATCCAGCTAGAGGCTGCAGGATCTCTGTAGATGCAGACACCACCACACACTTCTCGTGGGTCATAAGTGATGATGAGAGGGATTATTGTTGTACAAGTCTATACATTGTCTTTTAGGAATATACGGCCTATTGTGTCTTTGAAATTAACGTTCTTTCTTTTGACAAGCTGAAATAGGTCCCCCAAAAGTCTCACTGGCTGGATGTGGCAACTGCATCCAAATCAACATTTCACTCCCTGAAGCTGACGAAAGCACAAATATAAATGATATGAAGGGATTCTACGGTGCTCACTTCAAGGTCCTTTGGAGAAAACCTAAAGAAAAATTGGTAATGCATCCATTTCTCAACTAACAAACTGCAAATTTCTTCTAATGATTCTGAATTGTACTGTGTAGGATGACTGTTCTGATGAAGTATTTAACTACGAGCATTTCTGCTTCCAGAGCAGCTCTGCCTCAGACAACAATTAGCAGAACTAAAACTTCAGTCTCCTCTTTGGGGTGGAAATCAGCACTCTGTATGTTACTGTGTGATTCGGTCCCTGCAAACGTTAAGGGGAAAGTAATAACTTTATTTGTACCTGTTATCCAGCAGTGGCTCATACCTTCAAAGATATTTCTATGATCCCATAGATGTCTTCTGACTGCTTGGAAGATATAATGCTTTCCAAATCAATCAAATAGTCACTGAGTCATGCAGAATGCTAATCTGCGGAGTGCTGGGTTCTGGTGCTGGAAATTCTTTTAATACATTTTCTTATTCTTCGTTTTCTTATTTATTTAGCCATCTTCCGTTGGTTAATACTCTGTCCCCTCTATATCACACAGAAAGCCCATTCACCCACATGTTGCTCACTTGTATTGCACTATAAAAAAATAAATAATTTTAACAAGTTCTTTCTCCATGTTTAAGACGGAGGGGTCCATCATAACACCAAACAAGAGTTATACTCTGAACAACCTACTGAGTGGTACGGAGTACTGTGTGAAGGTTCGCACACTGATTAATGCCAATAGAAATACGAAGCCATCAGCTTGGAATTGTACCTTCAGTAGCATCGTGGAACCAAGCACAGGTGAGCTGAACTTTCAGAGCTGATGTTCATGATGTTGTGACAGTGTTATCGTTCTTTCTCTCTCACTCTCCCTCTGTCTGTCTCACTCTCCCTCTGTCTGTCTCACTCTCCCTCTGTCTGTCTGTCTCGCTGTCTGTCTGTCTCACTCTCCCTCTGTCTCTCTCACTCTCCCTCTGTCTGTCTCACTCTCCCTCTGTCTGTCTCACTCTCCCTCTGTCTGTCTGTCTCGCTGTCTCTGTCTGTCTCGCTGTCTCTGTCTGTGTCTCGCTGTCTCTGTCTGTGTCTCGCTGTCTCTGTCTGTGTCTCGCTGTCTCGGTCTGTCTGTCTCGCTGTCTCGGTCTGTCTGTCTCGCTGTCTCTGTCTGTCTGTGTCTGTCTCGCTGTCTCTGTCTGTCTCGCTGTCTCTGTCTGTCTCGCTGTCTCTGTCTGTCTCGCTGTCTCTGTCTGTCTCGCTGTCTCTGTCTGTCTCTGTCTGTCTCGCTGTCTCTGTCTGTCTCGCTGTCTCTGTCTGTCTCGCTGTCTCTGTCTGTCTCGCTGTCTCTGTCTCGCTGTCTCTGTCTCTGTCTGTCTCGCTGTCTCTGTCTGTCTGTCTCGCTGTCTCTGTCTGTCTGTCTCGCTGTCTCTGTCTGTCTCGCTGTCTGTGTCTCGCTGTCTCTGTCTGTGTCTCACTGTCTCTGTCTGTGTCTCGCTGTCTGTGTCTCGCTCTCGCTGTCTCTGTCTCGCTGTCTCTGTCTGTGTCTCACTGTCTCTGTCTCGCTGTCTCTGTCTGTCTGTCTCGCTGTCTCTGTCTGTCTGTCTGTCTCTTCTCTCTCCTCTCTCTGTCTCACTCTCTGTCTCTCGCTCTCTATCTCTCTCTGACTGTCTGTTCTGTCTGTCTGTCTCTCTCTGTCTGTCTCGATGTCTGTCTGTCTCTCTGTCTCTTCTCTCTCTCTCTCTCTGCCTCTCGCTCTCTGTCGCTCTCTCTCTGTCTGTCTGTCTGTCTGTCTGTCTGTCTGTCTGTCTGTCTGTCTGTCTGTCTGTCTGTCTGTCTGTCTTTCTCTCGCTCTCGGTCTCTCTCTTTGTCTGTCTCCCTCTCTGTCTGTCTCTCTGTCTCTCTCTCTCTCTGGCTGTCTGTCTGTCTCTCTCACTCTCTCTCTCTCACACTCTCTCTGTCTCTCACTCTCTCTCTCTGTCTCTCACTCTCTCACGCTCTATCTCACTCACTCACTCACTCACTCACTCACTCACTCACTCACTCACTACATGGTCCAGAGAAGAAATAGACAGAGCAAGGCACTAACATTTTACGGCTGAAGGATTTATGACTGTGTGTGTGTGTGTGTGTGTGTGTGTGTGTGTTCAGGCTTTGTTGTTTTAGGTGCAGTTGCTGGTCTTCTGATTGTTGTTTTCGGTGTCCTGATGAGCTCCATGTTTTGCCTCTACTACACTGGATTCCTTTGTAAACTAGCGACTCTTCCCAGAGTACTAACTGTAAGAAACATTTGCATTTGTCTATCTATCCATCTATGACTATTTTACTTCCTTTTTTCCCCTACGTATTTAGAATTCCAAATGTCAAACTCTTCTTTTAAACATTTGGGGTTTGGTAATTTACCAAAATTATATATTTACCCATTACCTTTAGTAGTATTTAATAGCCATGCCATTTGAGTGTTGTCCGTGTTTTAGTCCTACAATTTACTGCAGTAGTTACTGTAGATACTGATGCTTCAATTTAGTTCTCAAGTTTCACACTGAACACGTGTTGCCTTAGATCACTTCGGGCACCATACTGTAATTTGATTTGCTTGAATAGATGATGACCTACTGTATTTAGCAGGGATGGTACATCTTTGAGTTAACGTATCTATTACACTGTCTCATTCTAATCTTCCCTAATTTCTCCTCCCTTCTCTGTCTCTTTGTTGCTTATTTGCCACTCTGAGGCTCTGAGCCAAGGCTGCACCCTGACACCAGAGTGGACAATCCCTGACAAGATCTCCATTAGTGCAGAGTGGGAGAAACGGAGGAAGTACAACAATCCCACAACTCCACAACAACCTGCCACCAGTGGCACTGACACAGATGAAGAGGATGGGGAAGGGGAAAACATCTACATGAATAGAGGAGCCGAACTTTCCTCGGGGGAAAGTTCCTGCCAGGACTCTGCTGATGCGTTAGGGAACGGCAAGGGGGCTGCGTCAGAGGGCTCTGGGAGTTTGACAATGGAAGCGCAGGTATCGGACACAAAGCTTGAGGTACCACATGGGGGGCTTAATGGTGACGAGTCCAATGCTGAAAGAGCGGAGGTTTCTTTCATGCCTGATGGACCAGTCCCAGGTGAGGGAGAGGAGGAGCAGGTGTGTCAGAGCTCAGGCAATATCAATCTGTTCTCAGTCACCCTCGCTTCACTGGCTGTATGTGAGGAAGGGGAGGAGGAAGAGGAGCAGAATACCAGAGATTCTCTCACAGACCTTTTAAAACTGTCTGATCTGGAGCCTCTTCTGCACACAGACTCCCAAACTGAATTGGATGTTCAGACAACTGTGACATTACTACTTACTCAAGAAGACTTTACTGAAGGCAGATGTGCAGACACTTTGTCTGGCTACCTCAAAACCTGTGAAGGTGAGACGTGGCATGAAGAGACGCAAGAGGAGGAGGAATTCTCCGAATATATGCAACACACATGATACTGTATGTTGCTCTGATGTGTTTTACTGTGTATGAGCAGGGTGCAATTTGTGAAAAAATCTGGGGGGGAGGGTTGAAACGTTTTTATTCATGAAAAATTCATCGCAAACCACAGTGCACATTTCGTGCAGCTTTTATAATAGTGAAGTTTACTAAAACAATTTCAGAACTTGAACTTCACCGCTGCATTTTCTGGAATATCTGATTTTATTTATTTATTAATCAAGTAGCGCATTATTTTCACTCTCTTGCCTTGTCCTTTACTATTGCGGACACTGGTGATGCGATCATACACACCAAAAATAAAGATTTAATGCTAATTCAACCTTTTGCCAGAATGAAACCCCCCTTTCAGTACTATGGATGGCCCACTTGGCCAGTCGGGAAATCCCAAAAAAGGGGGAAACCCCCCCCTGGCAAATCAATCAAAATTTTTGGTGGTCTATTTTCCTATTATTAAGGAAACGAGGACACAACACACCCATAAATATCTTCTGCAGCTACAAAGCCATAGAAGCCACCTGCATTTGGCACGTGTTTAAAGCATATCAGAGTTGTTGGTCTTGTTTCTGATTTGTAAAGAGCCGTTTACACCTTTTTAATCTAGCAGGATCATATGGACTCTTCCAAATATGGTCTCTGACTAGGCGTCTACGAGGTCCCTTTCATATGCTGCCTTCAAATACCAACGGACAAATTTAAAATACTTCCACAGGAAACGTGAAAGGCCCCCAGATGCGTAAAATACAATTTTGATAATGTTATCTGTGTTAACGTTACCCGAAATTAGAAAAACATTTTTATTATTATCGTTTAACCTAATTGTGTTGTCTTTTTTATGTTGTAAATTAACGCTGTTGATTCTGAAGAATGTTCTACCTAAATAACCAAACATATTCCTGATATACATCCTCATTCTTCCAATTAAAGCAAGCTGAACGTATTAATATTGTTATGTTGTCATTATTTCTAAAGTAAGTCAGTGTGGTGTGTGTGTGGCAAACTTAACTAGAGTTCCCTAAAGGCACCACAAGCGGCTACTTTTTGTAACGTGGGTTGAACCATGTCACAGCTGGATAACATGGACACTCTTCTCAGTACAGGTAGCTATCATATCAAATATACCTTTATAATATGTAGTTAGGTCAAAAGCTACTGTTTGTAGCTTTTGACCTAACTACTATTCTAAAAGCGTTGGCTTCCTTCATGTTGTTGACGTTAATGCTAGTCCGTTAGTTAGCTAAAGTTAGCTAAAGTTAGCTAGCGATGGATACATTTCCGACGAGTGAGCGTCTTAAAAAGACGAATAAAAGCCTACTTGGCGTTTTATTAGAAGTTCAGTGTCATTTTGAGAGCGTTTTGTAATGAAAGTAACATTACACTGGGTGTTTTAGGCTAACTAAACAGGTACATATGCAAAGTGAAAGTATTTTGCATCTCACTCTTGTCAGTGGTTACAATACAAAATGTAACGGGTAGCCTATTACAGTAACCTAGCGTAATGTTGTGATTTATTAAATCGTTTCTAGGTTTATTTACAGTAAGTATAACATTAACTGTCATACGTGGTGTGTTTGGGAAAAATAACTAAAGTTTTATACCCACTTGATATTCATCACATTACATTAATTTTGCAGACGCTTTTGTCCAAAGCAAGTTATAATAATTATCAACCATACGATATGTTTATATGCGACTAAGAAAAGTTGAAATACTAATTCCAGATCTGTTATGACGGATAGAGTCCATATGGAAAGTGAAAGCAGCAGAGTCCAAAGGGTGGTGACTGCAGGAGGGGCTGATGGCAGCGCAGCAGAAACGCTTTGGCTGACATGACAGCTCTCCTCTGGATGCTCGCATGGCTGCCTCAGGTCCTGCTAGGTGAGTGCACGGCAGGCACCTCCTCTGAAGACAACACACTTTGTCTTTTTAAGAAAATGCATGTTTGACATGATCCAGCATTTAAAAATGAGGTGATATCTTGATGACAGTTTCGTTGCATACATTATTACATGTGTATTATTAAATGTGTCGAACCCTCTTCTTTAGAGGAGTACTCCACTGATTCAGCACTTGGAGATTTTATGCAGCTCCCTCTGGAGCCACTTTATACATCTTCTTTTTCTTTCTGTAGAAAGACTTTGAAATAATTTGGGAGTTTAATATTGACTGTTTTTAACAAGTCAAATAACTTCTGGTTTTACATCAAGGCAATCACTTGAAAAAACAAGTATGACTGCATGAGGTGCATATCAAATATAAATCCGCTGTGCTGTATGTATATATCCATTTAATGTCCTGTTTGTTTGTGTTACAGCTGTCATTGAACTCCCCCAGCCTGTTGTCCTGAACCTGAACTCAAGTCATTTCATTCATATGCTGGAATGGGAGCCTGGACCAGGG
>NC_041375.1:2268375-2330875 GCF_900634415.1 Cottoperca gobio | reverse complement strand
TGCACGTTTCTCCCACTGTAATGTTTTCCAAGTACCTCATCCTTTTTAAAGGCCTTGCACACCCACACAGGTGTTTTCAATTACTCTGGCTGATAAGACCTCCAGTCAGGTAGAAGTTGGGTGGAGCCAAAGTGCCAGTATACTCCGTCCAAAAGTATTTAAGTGGCAGCCATGATAAGAGCTGGACAAATTCTCTGAAATGCTAAGGAAAGATGCTTCAATGCTTCCTTCCTTGTCTCCTTTAGCACAGGTTACACTGAACCATCCTTCACCAAAGAAAAGAACATAATGACGTCCCACAATTCTGCGGTTGTCTTTTCCTCCTTCACATCTGTCCTTGACCCCATGATGTTTTATATCACAGTCAAGGAAAAGTGGTTAGAAAATGTTTCTTTGACTATTTGACCATAGCCCATGTGAGACATTGTGAAATGGACAATGGGACATTCAGGCAGTGATTGGCCAGTTGTGTGGGAGTGAGAAAGTAGCCAGGCTTTGAACTTTACTCTAGGTCTCTTGCTTTCCTTTGTTACACACTTCTTCTGTCACTTCTCATTTGAACAACCTCGTGCAACACTATGTTCTTCAGACTCTCTGTGTGCTCTTCTGCTCATATTTAACCATTATCCGTCTCCCTCCTCTCTATAACAGCTTCCAGTGTGGCTGTTCGGAAAAAACTATTAACACTTTTGATTTCCAAGGTGGTTGAACATCACATCGTACCAACTAGACACAGACACATACACATACACCTGTTTTTACTTGCTGTCAGGTTCATTCCCCCTCCAACATAAGAGACAGGGAAATTGTATCACCACTGATGAAGACGATGAAGCTTGCTCTGCCAGTCCCCCTGGGTTTATGTGTGAATAATACGTCCCATGACCCCCTCTCCTCTCTGCAGACACGTGGATCTCAGCCTCGTTGTGTTTGTTGGTGATTTGTGCTGTGGTCGTTGTGGCCCTGCTGGTCTATACTGGTTTCATCTGTCTGAAGAGGAGGCCACTGCCATCAGTCCTGGTGAGTAATACAATTAACTGAGTGTAGGAAGTAGTAGCTGGTGGTGCTGAGAACGTCCCCGGGCTGCCCCCTCTAAGTTGATTAGTAAATTAATTTGTGGTTTAAAAGTTTTTCAATCATTCAAATTCACTGTAGCATAACTATAATATTGACAAATATGCTCAGGACTTCAATTAGTATTTAATTTAACCTTTTGGGTTACTGCTGTCATGAGGTTAAAAAGGATACCAGAGAAAATAATTTGAAAAACTTTTAGGTAAACCAAATGATTGATCAGTCAAAGAGCGTTAGTGGACTAAACACTGCGATAGTTGAGGAGCGTAGTGCTAATGTTGGATAGATGGAACATACTGACGCCTCTGTTCCTCAGCTGTATGTAGGTATAGCAGTGCTTCAAGCCAAATGTTATGTTATCATGGGATTATAAAAATGCTTTGGATTAATTTTCTGAGAACCATTTTTGTCTGTACAGATGTTAAATTGTGGCTCCTTTTGAAACTCGTTTACATACATTACTCAACCATAACAGCGCACAATGAAATGTTTAGTGAATAGTTTCATCATGTTGAGGATATTACATGGCAGTCAGCCAAACAACTCAACTCAACTGATTTATGGCCCGTTTTGTGAGAACAACAAATACAAAGTGGTACAACCCAACAGGATTAGAAAGAATAAAGTATCTGCAGGGGTCTTAATCCTCTGGGAAAACATGAAACTATTTTTACTTTAAAAAATTGCACCGTATGCAGAATGTATGTAATGCAAAAAATGTTGGCGCACTGTCTCCTTTTCATGCATGTTAAGAACTTGTGTGGTTTTAGATCATCTCACTATTCGACACTGAAGTACAATCATCTGTAGTGTGGAGTTTAGGCAAAAAAAACTAAATGCATAAATCACAGAATTTTTAAATCAAGACTATTGTAGTAATTTAAAGTACAGTAACTCAACTTAATCAAATTATTGGTTCTTTACCATAGAAAAATATGCTGCTTTATTTGTGGTTTAACTTTTTCTGAGTAAAGTAACAGGAAAGAACTGCAGGCGGAAACATACTTGAGCAAAACGCACACGTTGTGCACATTACATTGAGTGTGCCGTGGTTGATCTGTAGTGTAAGAAGAAAAAGACTGCTGCGGGCAGACTGCTGCTGCGGGCAGACTGCTGCTGCGGGCAGACTGCTGCTGCGGGCAGACTGCTGCTGCGGGCAGACTGCTGCTGCTGGCAGACTGCTGCTGCGGGCAGACTGCTGCTGCGGGCAGACTGCTGCTGCTGGCAGACTGCTGCTGCGGGCAGACTGCTGCTGTCGGTAACGGTTTACATGTTAGATGGTCAAACATGCCTTGCAAGGTTCAGTAAATGCAAGACAGAATAGAAAAATAAGGAAGTGAAATACTCGATATTTATGCACCCTTTATGCATGCATCATTTTTTGGTCAGTGTCTTTCATGAGCCGCTGTAGCTGATGTGTCTCACTGGGCGTCCATGATAATCACTGTCCGGCACACATTGCTGCTCTGCCATTACTGCCTCACCTTTAGGGATGCACTGATACCCTACTGATATCGGCTGTCCGGCCGATACCGGTAGACTGCATGGAAGTGGGAGCTAACATAAGAAATTCAGTAAATGTATATCTATGTAATTATTTGTAACATTTTGTTTTCCAAAGTTAGGGTAGCAATGTTTAAGTAAAGCCTGATGTTGCCTTACACATAAAGGAACCTCCACACAGTGAGGCACGCAGCTTATTGTTTTCTCTGGTATCAGACTGTCGATGTGTAGCCACACTCACTTTTGGAATCAATATTCTGCTGGAATACGTTCCTGAAGTTCTTTTTTCTCAAAAGCATTTGACTTTGGTTCAAGTAGTTCATAGATGTACAGATATAAAGTATAAATGGGCGTGTTTTTAAATAATATGAGGCAAGTTATGAACCTGTTAAAAAAAAAAAAGGAACAATGGGGGGGCACTGACATTTTCTAAAGTGAGATCATTATTTTGTTGGTTATCTCCAATAGCTTTTGAAACCCTCAATTCATATCAGTCACAGGCTTTTTTAAACTACAGCATGCTGCGATGACAGAAATGATAAAGGTGTGGGCGTCGGTTACAGTTGACCTTTTAATATTTGTGCTGTTCGTCTCATGCGAGGGGGATTTGAACACGCTTTTTTGTACAATAATATGCGGTTTCATGTTCCATTATCAATGAACTTAAGTCAATCGGAGTGACAGCGAGATATAGCGGGGGGTTTCCCCTCAACCAGGGCTTGTATGTGGCCAATAAAGTAAATGTGGTCTTTTGAAGGGGACGTGAGGCTATTAGTGGCTCAATAGCACACAGCACTTTCCCAGCACTGAATCTCACTCGCTCTAATGTGATCAGTAACATTTCCACTGATGGGAAACATGCTGCTTGATGGCACTGAAGAAATACAGCTTCATCTTTGTTAAATGTCAGAACACGCATATACAGTACATGTGAAAGCAGTCTGCTAAGTTGAGGTCGGGCTTCAATGACGGCTACGCATTTATTCTGATGTTTCTCACGCACTTAGAGTTTGGCTGTATTTAGAAACTGCTCGAGTGTGTAAAGATTTAGCAACATTTAATGAAAATGTCTGTCTGAATTTGTCTAAAATTAGAACAATTAGTGCAGGAAGGATTCATTGATTAGTCAATTAATCAACAACCTAAATAAAAGTCATTTATTGAATAAAAATAGCAAACAGTTGTAATGCAGCTGCTCTGTGTTCTATCATTACAAACTGAAGTGAGAAAATAAGCAACTGGATATTGTTGATCAAATACCTCAATATCCATATTGTAACAATTATGTAGGGTTGACTATTGGTGCTTTAATAAATATTTACATAATGTCACAAATCAACATAATAATAATTTATTTGCCAGCCCTATGAAGACATCATTTGGCTCAGGGAGCTTGTGTCAGACATTTGTATTCATTTTTGTCTTTTTAATTTCAGAGATTAAACACTTTGAGAATCTATAATGCAATGACCAATCAATAACTGGTTCATTACAACATTTTACTCTGGAAACAGGCGCATCATGTCTGGTAATGGAAGTTAATTTGACCTTGACATCATTATATACGATTATCCAGCTTCACTCCCAAACTTTGCTCTGTTCTACCTGCCGCCGGAAGACAGACCCAGTCAGGCTTGTTTACTGCATAGATGAAATGGTGATTATCCTTAAACAACATACGTGTTGAATCCATATACAATCTATGGTTGAAACACAAAAGAACATTCATTGCGTCTTAGAGGAAAACATGCGACGGGGTTGAGACTGATAACGGTGTGGCGATGGAAGAGGAAACGATCAGTTCAGGTGTTAAAGGGCCTACATATATATTATATTATTTATATATATATATATATATATATATATATATAAATATATATATATATATATATATATATATATAATGATGCTGACCTTTGGAACAACCAACTTGGATTGGAACTTGCAGTCCAGCTGAGCTGACACGTGGTCGCGCCTGCATGGACTTGTGTTGTGTCTGTGGAGGGGGATCCGTCTGCACAGCAATTTCATTCTGACAAAACACAACTTTACTAATAAATCTTTCAAACCAGCTTGAAATTGTATTGCATGTTTATACATGTCTGCGTAAGAACATATCTAATAACATTCATAATAAAAGATGTGGTTGAATTGATTGAGAGAGCAATGATATCAAATCAAACAAATATATGAATTATGTACATGCATGTGGTGATTGTATGTTTAACACGTCATGTGCAGGTCTACTGGTACTACAACTGTAATGTACAGATGACGTACAGTCTGTATACTTACTGGTGTACACACAGCTTCCTCCCCAGTGTGGATGTCCAATAGATGGTCGCTGATCATACAGGTGTCCTCAGTTCTGTCAGTGGCTTCATTCACCAATGTTTCAACACCTCTGTAATAATAGGGTGATAGTTAAAAGTTAAATAGACTCACGCTTTTACTCAAACTACAGAATAAAATGGGGAAGCCTGTTATAAACATTGAATCTCTACTTAATTAAACTAATGAAGTGTAATTAGCTAAAGTTATTAATACTACAAACAATAACACACAGCTATTGGCTACGGCCTGGTGTAGGTAGTAGATACTTTATTCATCCCGAGGGACATTTAGGAAACATTTACATTACAGTTTACAGTAGGCCTAGACCGATTATGGCTTTATGCTTGAAACAATAAATACAGTAAACAGTAGCACGGCTTACCTTTGCTCTCTCCCTTTTGGCGAATGCATGTGGCCGTCTCTTTGGTGGAGGACTCTGCACCGGCGGACGTGTTTGAGTCGGCGTGCTGGCTTGTGCTGGCTGGCGTCTCGGCAGTATTGTAGGCACAGCATCTGCGTTCAGTTTTAAATTCTTTTTGAATCTCATTTCCTTGGCGAGCATAGTTTGTTCGAAACACGATCTCTCAAAGTGCTGCCCACAAATCGTCTGTTTCAACGACGCACTTCTCTTGTCCATAAACGCGACATTTTATCCTCTTTTGGCCACAGAAAGCTAGATTTGGAGACGGCCCCACATCCCCATACAACACATCGCTTCACAATTATCCTCGATGATCGATTGTTGTCCGTTCTTTCTCCTAATAATTGACATCAGTCTTTGCTGGACGCTTCAACGCGGACACTTCAACGCAGACGCTTAAACGCAGAAAAACACTGGCGGCGGCTGTATTCTACTTGTGACGTCATCGCCCGAACATTGCCGAAGTGGATGTTCTAGGCGCAGCTATCGATTGTTAGCGGAAGTCATTTTTATACTGTTATGATCGTGATTTATTACGAATACATCAATATTAAAAATATATATATGGCACATTTCACAATAGATATGCAACCTCTATCATATACCAAGCCCAATAACACTGACGAAATATCATTTCGTGGCCCTTTAAGTGGTGTTTCAGTTCGACCATGAATAAACCCTAACCGTTTAAAACACCAAAGTCACACAATAAACAAACTATCCGTTGGAGGCAGCACAACACTCGTGTTTTGAGAGGTAAAATGACCTCTTTGTAAATGGAGTCTGGTGGCTTTGAAGAGATAACGACTTCCTTAAATTTCATAATTAAGTCTCAAAATAATGTTTATCGCAGCTAACCTGAACAAACTCTCCTGAAATTGCTCATAATAGAAACAAAACAACAAAATATTAACTTGCGAAAGAAGCAACATTTAAAGCAATTGGACTTCAGCAATGAATCATTGTTTACTGGGGCTGCACAATATCTGCAAGAAAAGACATGAAAAACTACAGGAAGTTCACCAGATGATGACAGCACCTGTCATTTTGGTCAACATCATCCTTTCTGTATCCAAAATATTTCCTTACAACTGCCGGATCTTTTTGCAACTCAATCTTCTGTGTTTTTCTCCTTTTCCTCCACAGCTAGCGGAGCCTGCTTTGGTTGTTTGAACAATTGATGAAGAATGATAATGATTTCTCAGACTTCTCTTGTAGATGAGTCGTGGAAATGTTTTCCTTTTGTATCAAGCAGCAAAACAGTTGTAGCTTACTTGACGTCGCACATCCTGACTGTTGCGAATGCACACATTGTAATGTTGGTGCTGAGATGATACATTGTGCAGCTTCATGTTCTACTGACTCGTGGATAATTGACTAACTGTTAGCTGTTTTTAAAAGCTCAGTTGTACGGAAACAGCCGTTGAATATCTGCCATTTAAAAACAAGCCGCTTGGCCTACTGTTGAACCACTGTATTGTTTTTAACATTTTTCATATGCTTTCTCTTTCTCTGTATCTCAGGCATCCATTCAGCACAAAGAAGAGCTTCTAGTTGTTTCATCCCACAAGACGTCCTTGTTGTCTGTCTTGATTTTTAAACCAACAGCACCCTCTGCAGGTGAAAGGAGGAGCAGCCAAACTTCAGTTGAGAGCGACGAGGAGAGCGTAACGGAGAGCACTGGGTGGAGCAGAGGAGGAGGTTATAAACTGCAAGTGGGCAATAACCTCACCTCTTCATCTTCATCCACTTTGTCAGCTCCTTTATCCCTGCAGCCTCAACCGCCGCCAAGCTTCTCCTCAAACCAAACATTTGACTTCTTCGTTGCCGAGGCTGAACCCTCCATTTCAACAGAGACACGATCCGATGCTGGATTAAAGGAGCCACTGAGCACACACACAGCCTCACACTCTGATTCAGATCCTTGTCCTGCAGACACAGACTGTTTGACTGCAGGGAGGAAGGTGGTGGGAGAGGGGGGCAGCCAGGATGTAAACCTCCTCACACTAACCTTTGGCCGGCACGGGGATGGGGAGAAATCACATTTTGACACTGCAGGGGAGCCAGAGATGGACAACACTTCACAAATTAGGGACACTGAGGAAGTTGCTATAGAAACTGATTCCTGCTCTGGTGATGACGAGGAAGAGCACTCTGGATATAAGCGGCGATGATGAGCCATGAACAGATGTCTTCCAGAACTTAGAGATCTTGGAGTTTTCCAGCAGGAAGTTACTCAGTTTCATTTCTTTTTACACTTTCATAATGTGTTCACACCAGTGTTACAAGACAGTCCGGGGACCAGACACTGAACACTGACGTTCTCATCGTTCATTCTCATTACACCATGGATTCATTCAGAATGTCTCCAACATCTCAGCCCCTGATTACTTATTACAAAATGACATTACAACAATTCATAGAGCCAATATGTTTTTGTAGTTTACACACCTCCTTGGGATAACTTAAGTGAATCTTTTTTCAAGTTCATTGTCCATGTGCTGCAGAAATGACCCGGCCTATTAAATCTGTTTCTACACACTTGGTACAGATCCCCTACAAATAATTGCAGCATCATCACTTTAATAGATGCAAAAATGATCGTTCCCTTCAGTATGGTGAAGAGTTCAATACCAGGGCTGCCACCGCGGTGCCCCTGGGCAAGGCACTGTCCCTATAGTTAGTTCACTGTAAGGAGCAACTGCTAAATGACCTGTAATGTCATTTAATATCAGTAAAATAATTACAATTAGATATCTTTCCAAACCGTTCAGCTCATACAATGCTGCTATTATGACATGTTGTTGACAGCTATATTCATGTTTTCTTGTGTGTGTGTGTGTGTGAGAAAGTTGCCCATGAACAGAACAGAAGAGCTTATATTTCAGTTTACCGCCAGTTAATATTGTGAACATCACAAACGTTGTGGCCTTCATGGAGCTGACAGGAACAGTGTATGACCGGTCTGTACTGAGTGTCCTCACAGGAAAACGTAAGAGAGGATAAAAGTACAATAACAGGAATAACAATGTTACGAGGGCAGTTACATACATACATGCAGATAAAAGGGCAGTCGACTTACCTCTCACTACCTAAACAACTCTTTGTTTCCAGTCAGAAGAAAAGTGATTTATCTATTTGTTGTTACAGTGCTGCACCCAGGCTGCATCACAAACACATCACAAACACCACAGCCTGTTCGACTGAGGCTGGAAATGTAGGCAAGGGCGTCATGATTTGATCAGCAGCTGGAGGACTACTTGATACGAGAACACTTGATACTTTCCTTCCAGTACATGCAGAGTGTTTCTCCCTGGAACTTGTGGATTTGGTCGTGAACTTTATGCAAAATCCACTGAAAGCACAGTCAATCATGTGCTGTGCATCCCTGGTTGCTTTGCTTTGATAATGCTTTGTTTTGCAGGGAGACAAACTTACATTACAATTTAGCTAACTAAAGTAGAAGTCGTCCAGGAGAGAGAAGCAGGTACATGACAACATTTCAACCATTGTATTGTGCTGAATATCACTGACTGATTATGAATGTGTGAGAGCGTCTTAAGGCAGATTTTAACCTCCACAGTTCTCCAACATGAAAACTATTTGCCAAAATAGCTTAAGCAAAATAGGAGTTTGCTAAAAAGGTCCACATGAGTACTGTATTGCTTTTAAAATGCTTTTATGTTATCAAAACATTTACTCTCTTCAGCTCTGAACTCTGAATATGTAGTGACGTTGAGACTAGAGCGGAAACTATTCGCTGCTTAATCAAATTGAAATCAAATGAATCCTCAACAATCTGTGACATTTTTGGAAATAATTGTCAGGTTGACCGATAATGAAAACATTGTTGCAGCTCTAATGGTCCGTACAGTGCTGTACGCACCACTATGACACTCGTCCACATGGTTTTCTGTGAGATGATGGTAGAAATGAAAACCTGTCGTGTACAAACCATGTTGGAGTTATTAGTGAATGAATGTTACATAGTACCTACTGTATGTGGTTTCATACATGCCAGTCTCTTTTTATTTTGCCAAATATTATTTTCTGAATGTTCAGTGTACACTCATATGGCCATTGCACTTATTTGAAGTTACACATTGCATCAGGAAGTATTGCATGTATTATTTCCAATTTTATGTCACAATATAATTTTATGTCACAATATAACTAGTTAATTTCCATATTTGACATTTTTGTATTTTTATACTCACTGTATAATCTTGTCATAGTCTAAAGACTCATTACTCAGCGTTCAGCCATAAACCTGTACATTTCACAACTAATAATAAAGTTACATTTCACATAGCAAGCCATGTTTTGTTGTTTGTATTATTGCAGTAAAAAGTACAAATTCTTTAACTACAGAAAGTTACCAAAGCACAGACAAATATATTAACACAAGAACAACTAATACAAAAGTGATCAGCAGTGTGTGTGTAGTGGCTGAGCACTCACACAATTCAATGCAGGGTTGGAAGGGCAAAACGCACAGGGAGGGACTTCACGGGAAATAGAAACTCAGCTCTTCACATGATAACAAACGTGTAGGTTTCCCAACCCCCACACATACCCCCATCCCCCTCCCATCCCGCTACATGGTGTGCTCTAACCCTGCAACCAGCCGTATCTGGTGTAAGACGTTTAACTGCGAGCCATAGCATAGTCCATGGAGGCACGATGCAGCTGTGGATGATGCTCATTCTTCTGCATGTACGTCTTGGTAATGCTCCCTGGATGGAAGGTGGGGAGGAAGTAGGGGATTTACATGGTGAATATGTGAGATGCATGTTGTCACTGGACTGTTCATGTTCTCGAGAACTTAATTGGTGTTGTGTGTGTGTGTGTGTGTGTGTGTTTACACCTTTGGACTGAGATATGTGTAGATGTGTATATGGATGTTGGCAGGAGCAGTAAAAGCATTAAATAATAAGTTAGAAATTAATTATGCTAAACTTTGTATTTGTTCAGAATGAACTGACTTAAATGCAAAGTTATGTACAGGAAGTGTTTCTGTTATTTGTGCAGAATGTAGATTTAGCAATGTTTCAGTGATGCAGAGTTGTAAAATAACAAGAAAGAAAAATCTAATAATGACACTGTAACTTTGATTATCAACTTTAATATTCTGTCCTCCTGTGCAGTGGCGTCCGTTTCCCTCCCCGCACCTTCTAACGTCTCCATCTCCTCCTTCAACATGGAGCATACTCTCAGCTTCCTGCCGGGCCCCGACACCCCCTCAGACGCCCACTTTAATGTTCAAACCCTCCACCTCAGGTATTCAGTTGATGGGCATTACAAAGCTTGGATAGAGGGGGAAGGAAAAAAAGAGGCACATGGTGAGGCAGACTCAGGACCATTATATTTATCACTGCCTGTTTGCACTTTACACCTGGTTGGTGCTGATATTGTGACGTGTAAGCGTTAAATAAGCCAAGTTCACAGAAAGAACTGAAAATCTTACAGAGATCACAGAACTAAGAAGTTGTATCTGCATTTCCTGGATGTTTAAACTTCAAATGTCTGCAGCTTTAATCCTTTAGCTGTTGACGGATCAGGTTGGGAGACGTTGAGGCCCATACAGATATCCACAATTTAGAGGTTAAAAACTCTGATAAAGAAATACTGTACAATATAGTGACTGACATTTTTTAACAAGGATTCCTTACATAAGTTTTTTGAAAAAGAACTAAGACCTGTACTGAGCAGTACATTTTATTTGTATTTATAATTTATGTAAAGCGATCAACAAAGTTATTACTATTAATCCAGAGTGGAACAACCAGGTTTTAGGGCACAGATTTGAGTCGATCCAACGCTGGTTGAGATGTTTCAGTCTGGATCAAAGTGGTGGACAGACACACCCTCATATTTATATAGGTATGTGTATCACAGTCTGATATTATTCCATGACGATGATGCTCACCATCAAGTCATATGCAGTGGGGAAAAGTATTCAGATTCTTTACTGAAGTAAAAGTACTAATACCACACTGGGAAAATACTCCATTACAAGTAAAAGTACTGCATTAAAAACATTAGTAAAAGTATGTAAGTAATATCAGTTAAATGTACTAAAAGTAAAAGTACTCATTGTGCAGTAAATGTTTTATATTATATGTGATGTTCCTGTTGCATTAATGTGTGTTACATGATCCTGTTGCATTAATATGTGTGTTACATGTTCCTGCTACATTAACGTGTGTGTTACATGTTCCTGTTACATTAATGTGTGTTACATGTTCCTGTTGCATTAATGTGTGTGTTACATTAATGTGTGTGTTACATGTTCCTGTTACATTAATGTGTGTGTTACATGTTCCTGTTACATTAATGTGTGTTACATGTTCCTGTTGCATTGATGTGTGTGTTACATGTTCCTGTTACATTAATGTGTGTGTTACATGTTCCTGTTACATTAATGTGTGTTACATGTTCCTGTTGCATTAATGTGTGTGTTACATGTTCCTGTTACATTAATGTGTATGTTACATGTTCCTGTTACATTAATGTGTGTGTTACATGTTCCTGTTACATTAATGTGTGTTACATGTTCCTGTTACATTAATGTGTGTTACATGTTCCTGTTACATTAATGTGTGTGTTACATGTTCCTGTTACATTAATGTGTGTGTTACATGTTCCTGTTGCATTAATGTGTGTGTTACATGTTCCTGTTACATTAATGTGTGTGTTACATGTTCCTGTTACATTAATGTGTGTGTTACATGTTCCTGTTACATTAATGTGTGTGTTACATGTTCCTGTTACATTAATGTGTGTGTTACATGTTCCTGTTACATTAATGTGTGGTTACATGTTCCTGTTACATTAATGTGTGTGTTACATGTTCCTGTTACATTAATGTGTGTGTTACATGTTCCTGTTACATTAATGTGTGTGTTACATGTTCCTGTTGCATTAATGTGTGTGTTACATGTTCCTGTTACATTAATGTGTGTTACATGTTCCTGTTACATTAATGTGTGTGTTACATGTTCCTGTTACATTAATGTGTGTGTTACATGTTCCTGTTACATTAATGTGTGTGTTACATGTTCCTGTTACATTAATGTGTGTGTTACATGTTCCTGTTACATTAATGTGTGTGTTACATGTTCCTGTTACATTAATGTGTGGTTACATGTTCCTGTTACATTAATGTGTGTGTTACATGTTCCTGTTACATTAATGTGTGTGTTACATGTTCCTGTTACATTAATGTGTATGTTACATGTTCCTGTTACATTAATGTGTGTGTTGCATGTTCCTGTTACATTAATGTGTGTTACATGTTCCTGTTACATTAATGTGTGTGTTACATGTTCCTGTTACATTAATGTGTGTGTTACATGTTCCTGTTACATTAATGTGTGTGTTACATGTTCCTGTTACATTAACGTGTGTGTTACATGTTCCTGTTACATTAATGTGTGTGTTACATGTTCCTGTTACATTAATGTGTGTGTTACATGTTCCTGTTACATTAATGTGTATGTTACATGTTCCTGTTACATTAATGTGTGTGTTGCATGTTCCTGTTACATTAACGTGTGTTACATGTTCCTGTTACATTAATGTGTGTGTTACATGTTCCTGTTACATTAATGTGTGTGTTACATGTTCCTGTTACATTAATGTGTGTTACATGTTCCTGTTACATTAATGTGTGTTACATGTTCCTGTTGCATTAATGTGTGTGTTACATGTTCCTGTTGCATTAATGTGTGTGTTACATGTTCCTGTTACATTAACGTGTGTTACATGTTCCTGTTACATTAATGTGTGTGTGTTACATGTTCCTGTTACATTAATGTGTGTGTTACATGTTCCTGTTACATTAATGTGTGTTACATGTTCCTGTTACATTAATGTGTGTGTTACATGTTCCTGTTACATTAATGTGTGTGTTACATGTTCCTGTTACATTAATGTGTATGTTACATGTTCCTGTTACATTAATGTGTGTGTTGCATGTTCCTGTTACATTAATGTGTGTTACATGTTCCTGTTACATTAATGTGTGTGTTACATGTTCCTGTTACATTAATGTGTGTGTTACATGTTCCTGTTACATTAATGTGTGTGTTACATGTTCCTGTTACATTAACGTGTGTGTTACATGTTCCTGTTACATTAATGTGTGTGTTACATGTTCCTGTTACATTAATGTGTGTGTTACATGTTCCTGTTACATTAATGTGTATGTTACATGTTCCTGTTACATTAATGTGTGTGTTGCATGTTCCTGTTACATTAATGTGTGTTACATGTTCATGTTACATTAATGTGTGTGTTACATGTTCCTGTTACATTAATGTGTGTGTTACATGTTCCTGTTGCATTAATGTGTGTGTTACATGTTCCTGTTACATTAACGTGTGTGTTACATGTTCCTGTTACATTAATGTGTGTGTGTTACATGTTCCTGTTACATTAATGTGTGTGTTACATGTTCCTGTTGCATTAATGTGTGTGTTACATGTTCCTGTTGCATTAATGTGTGTGTTACATGTTCCTGTTACATTAATGTGTATGTTACATGTTCCTGTTACATTAATGTGTGTGTTACATGTTCCTGTTACATTAATGTGTGTGTTACATGTTCCTGTTACATTAATGTGTATGTTACATGTTCCTGTTACATTAATGTGTGTGTTGCATGTTCCTGTTACATTAATGTGTGTTACATGTTCCTGTTACATTAATGTGTGTGTTACATGTTCCTGTTACATTAATGTGTGTGTTACATGTTCCTGTTACATTAATGTGTGTGTTACATGTTCCTGTTACATTAACGTGTGTGTTACATGTTCCTGTTACATTAATGTGTGTGTTACATGTTCCTGTTACATTAATGTGTGTGTTACATGTTCCTGTTACATTAATGTGTGTGTTACATGTTCCTGTTGCATTAATGTGTGTGTTACATGTTCCTGTTACATTAATGTGTGTGTTACATGTTCCTGTTACATTAATGTGTGTGTTACATGTTCCTGTTACATTAATGTGTGTGTTACATGTTCCTGTTACATTAATGTGTGTGTTACATGTTCCTGTTACATTAATGTGTGTGTTACGTGTTTTTACTGCACAAGAAGGGTATGAAAATCTGTAATCTGAAAAAGTAACTATAAACTAAAGCTGTCACACAAATGTAGTGGAGTATATAGTACAATACTTCCCTCTGTGATGCAGATGAGCAGTAGTAACTTGAATTTATACTTAAGAACAGTACTTGAGTAAATGTAGTTACATTCTACTCCTGATCATATGTTTCATTTGTGTTTCTGAGACACTTCCTGAACACTGTGAGTAAGCACTTTCCTTTTTCCGTAACTGTGTACTGTCTAGCAATATCATAACGCGTGTGAGTTCCTTGTATCAGGGACGACGCACACAGCCCAGTTACTTGTCTTGTTATTCAGCTGTGAAAGTTTTCTGTGTTATGTTAATGTATTGACTGCTGTGCTGAAGTGAATATTTTAGGGTGGCACATTATTCTTACCTTCTTCCCTCTGTGTTGTCTTCCACTTTGGAGGAAGAACCTGTGGAGACCAGTGGCTGCCTGTCTGCAGCTGACGGCCGGACAGCAGTGTAAACTAACCCGAGTGTTCAAGGACCCGTTTGTTCACTACCGAGCCCGCGTCCAGGCCTTCACACCCACACAGACATCCAACTGGACTGTGTCGGGCCAGTTCCAGCCACTGACAGACAGTGAGACACACACACACACACTTATATATGGAAGATATGGAACCAAAAGTCCACAGTTGTTCTAACTGCAAAGTCGGTGATAGCTAACATATAATGGGTACATATAAACATGTAATATGAACTTAGTACACATTAGTTTTCTTTTTTAACAAGTTGTAAATGGAATGAACATGGAAGTGCTGTCCAATATCTCTGCTTCAGTTTTTTGACATTATGATTATTTGTCCTGCAATGAATCTCCTCCCAGTAAACTGAGAGTAAGTTAAGTTAATCTCCCTGTAGCTGTGCTGGGACCTCCTGATGTGTCTCTGTCCGGCTGTGGGAACTGTTTAGTCCTGCAGCTCAGAGTTCCTACAACAAGGAGGCTCCAGCAGCTGAAGGACTTCTACAGAGTAATCGTCCTCCGTGTGCAAAGGACCAGGGATGGTGTGCAGGTATGTGTCGGGCTCATAGAAAATGAGCCTACTTCTCACTTGATGTTGTTTTTGTTTATGGTCTCAATCACTAGTTTGGAGTCTTCTGGTCCCATTTTATTTTAGTATGTGGCCAAGTGTGGCTACCTTATGGTCACATCTGCCTCCAAAAACCAAGATGGTGACTGCCAAATTGCCAAACTCAAGGCTTCAAAACCGTAGTCCAAAAATCATGATGATGGTGATGTGACTGTGTCCACTTCTTATATACAGTCAGGCTGAAAGCAACATTAATCAATATATTTAGATTTCTAAACAATGTACAGCTGGTTGAAGGATTTCCCTACAATGACAAGTCAAAATGTTCGTTCACTTCGCTCTGCGTCGGCCAATGGGCTCGCTGCTCCCTCACTGTGAGTGGGACTCATTGACGTCAGGTCAGCAGAAAGCCTCCACACCTTCCGTTGCAGACTGAAAACTCACCTGTTAACCGCACCTTGGCCAATAATAAAAAAAATAATTAAACATTAAAAAATTAATTCTTATTCTTTTGACTATTTACTGCACCAATCATGAATGAAAATAAATAAATCTTAATTCTGTATGTAGCACTTACATTGGTTTGGCTTATTTGAAGCTATTGTTCTACACTTAAAGGATTTCACCTCTTTGAAGATAATGTACTGTTCAGAGTTGTATCCTCATGATTGTTTGTACTCATTGGAAGTCGCTTTGGACAAAACTAGAAGAGTGTGGTGGTGTCTGTATCTGCAGAGACCCTTCAGCCCTCTGCCTGGACTTTCTCTTTTCTTGTTCTTTTGCTGTGTTGAGACGTTTCTGGGCATGGACCTCTATAGAAACAACCTGGGGCCAGATTGTATGCATTCATCCAAGAGCAAGCTACGAAAATGGCAATCACAACAACAAGAAAAACGCAAATATAGCAAAGTGAAACGCCAAGCAGACAAAACTTGTTCCATTATGAGATTGAGACTTGGGTTGGCTGCCGAGCACTGTAATCCTTGTTGAGCCAGGGAGGAGGGACCAACTACCACCGACAAATATCTTTATTTATTATGTATTGTAAATTGTTTGATTGGCATCACTAAGGCTCATTTAATGTTTGTGTTTCTCAGAGCTGCATAAAAATAAAACCGACAGAAAATGTACGTTACTTGCTGAGTTAAAAATGCTGGATGTAGCCATGGTGATGCGTGATGCAGACATGGAGGTTTCACACTTTCAGATGTTGTTTCCTGTCACGGAGGATATAGCATACTGCTTCCCCTCCCCCGAGCGTGGCTTTGCATGTGATTGTTTTTATTATTTATTATTTATTTTATATTTTTATGATCTAGTATTGATGCCTGATCTTGTACAATTTGACTTTAGACAAAATAATAAAGAGCTGAAGTTGGGGAGCACAATGAAAAACAGTTTTCCCAATTTTTGTCAATAGCTTTCAAATATTTCTTCCAAACACACATCGGACCAACTTTATTTTGACGTGGGCCTCCTGTATATAAACAATCTCCCTCCCTTGTTCTATTTCCATCATTAACAGTCACACAGCTTTAATGTAGACTCGCATTAGGTATACATGTAGGTGTGGTCAGTAGGTGGAAAAATATAGCAACAACTGCTTTGGACAGAGGCAAAACCCCAGCTTTACAATTTGACATAATGCTCTTTTTCACATTTCCCACACAGTTGAACACAGATGATAATCCCACTGCAATAATATACACATCTGTTCAAGAGAACCACTCCACTTTAAATGTGATTATTTTTACCAGAGGTTTGGTCTATAACAATATCCTGGAGCTGTTTTGTTTTTCCTTCAAAAGACACTTTCAAAAGTGTGCTGTAAGAGATAATCCACGTTGATCGTGGTGACCACAGTTAACATCTTCTTTAAAATAATCAGATTGCAGCAGGCAACAGGCAGACAGCCCCACGCAGCATCAGATGTGGGCCTTCATCGCCGAGGGCTTTGGGCATGCAAATTGTTGTCTTTCCACTCGGGGGACGTGACATTGTGAGTGTTGGGTTATCCACACAGAGCCCAAATGAACTGTAGATGTGGTACAAATACAAATCCTGTATTAATATTTGATTAATTTAGGTCCATGGTTAATGTTAGCTTTGTGTATATTGTGGGCAGCTAAACTCAGAGTATATGTGGCAGGAAATGAAGCAGTCTATATGATTTCCAATCCAACACTGTAAATCTGTTTACATCTGAATAAACAGATGCAAAGATACAGAATTCCTAAATGAATGTGTGTGTAATAAATATACCACACCTTCCCCCCATATAGTTAGCACAGTCAGTACAGTACAGTACAGAGACAGAAGGGGGATTGAGAGGAGCCCAGCGAGCCCCAAGGCCCTCCAGCAGCTTAAACTAGCCATGCTGCTACTCCGCTGAAAAAACACATTTATTGTACATTCTTATTAACTACAAATAAGATTTGAGTTTTTATCCAGTTCAGATTCATTAAATGGGGGTTTGGACTGAGTTAATAAAGAATCAACACTTCATGCAGGGCTCATATAGTTTTTGGATGGTGGTCAAACTAAAACTGGAGCAACCCTCATCAGTCATCAGTGCTGTTCAGATCCTGTGGTCTTTAGTGAATCTATGATATAGGTGTTGTAAATGTGCTGTTATTCAGATTATGACAGAAACACAGCAGAGGTGCCGTTATTTGATCCCTGTGCCATTTATCACCCCAACATAGTTCACCTCATAAGATAACAGAATTGCAGTGTTATTTCAGGATGGGTGTGCTCAGATGATATGAAACTCAGAGCAATGTGAAATACTGAGAAATAAAACAGCACAGCCACAAGGCAGCTCTTCTTCATCATCTCTCCGACAGACTCATGAAAAGCTGATCAGAATATTGAGTGAGACACATGTGTAGACTTCTCTTTGGTTCATGGAGGCGTCAGGTTCCTTCACATGGCTGATGTTTTTCAAAGTGTGTGGCTTTCACCCACGTCTTCCTCTCACCGGCTCTGGTTTGTCTGGGTTAGAGGAAACGCTCGATGAGAGGAACCCAAAGGAATTAATCTTCACATCTGTAATTTCAATCTTCTCATCCACATTTCAATTGCAGTACACCCATGTGATGAGAGGAGATCAGACCAGACAGTAGAGAATCAGAATCAGAAATACTACGTTAAGGCTAAAGCATATTGTTAATATACTATACTGTTATATACTCAATCTACTTCCTGTTCTGCCTTAAGCTTCTAAACAACTAGTAAAGCAGTTTTACGTGTAACATTCAGCAGACGTGTGTAGCCTTTTATTTCTTTAACAAGCGTATTCTCCTGGAGAGAGAATAACAGACGTACAATTACTTTCCACACATCAGTGCACTTCCTGTACTAACACCTGTGTATGGCAGCTTCTTTCTTTGGAAAAATAGAGTATTGTGACACAGGAAGTGACAAGTGTTACAAAGAAATGGATAGTTACGGCCAACAGTGACAGCTGAAGGAAAAGAGTGCCATCTACAGAAACAAATACTCTTCTTTAGGAACTTTTCCAACTGACAGAAAAAACTGGCCACAAAACGTGTCTAACAGAAATAACACAAAGAAATCGTATATTGTACAAATAAAATACATCTAAAATGTGGCAGCACATTTTCACAATAAAAATAGGAAACAAACTGTCTTTGTTCATTACAGTAGTGGGAAGTAACTAAGTACATTCACTGTACTTGAGTATAGTACTTTAGTAGTTTCATGAATTTCATACTACATTCATATATTTAACAACTATAGTTACTAGTTACTTTCCAAATGAGGTTTTAACAAACAATGTACTGTAGGTTAGTTAGCACTAAAGCATGCTACCTATATATTAATGCATCAGGATCAATACTTCACATAAAATAATATAGAAAAGTCTGGGATGTAGCGAAGATATTTGAAATACTGAAGTTTATTTATAGTTCAGTTCTATATTTTATCAATTTTATTTCTCAAAATGAAACATGATGCTAAATCATTCATTCTTTTCATCATCGGTTTAAAAGTACAGACTAAATTAATTTAATTTGGGTCAATATAGTGTCAACGCAATACTGGATTAACTTTTCCCTGTACTGTAGTGAGGTTTTACCTCAAAAGTGTCACAAATGCATTTTTAGTTGTACATATGATATTCAAAACTGCAAAGATCTGCATATTATATATATATATATACACATATCAGTGACAAATAGTGAAACTTTATAATGATATTGTGAAAATGCTCAGCCATACTGTAGTTTAGGTGAACTTCAAAGTAATGAGTTTGCATTGCCTTCATCAGCTGCTGTGTCTGTTGCGTTGCAGTTCAGTTTGAGTCTGCCTTACAAAGAGGAGAGCGTGATCACGTACCTGCAGCCAGGTGTGGAGTACTGTGTGACTGTCTCCATCTCGTCTCCCTTCAACTCCAACCCCGTCTCCAGTCCACCTCGCTGTGCCTTTACCAGCCCTCCTCCATCCAGGAGCTCACGTACGTGCTGTTTTACTTTAATACTCTCAAACAGACACACAATGATAATCCAACCATGGACACTCTTCTTTTGGGGCACAGCCATCAAGACAGGCCTCTGCTCATCTGTCCACAAGCTGAATGCCTTTTAGTACAACATGTGTACATGTCTGAATAAGTATGGCAGCCATCACAACCACCTGCTGTCGTAATGAGAACATGTTCACAATTTAACCAGATATTTTTATGTTGTAATGACATATTTTTCTTTTATTCAGCTTCAACATGCAAAGTTAGCATGATATAACTAAAAATGTTATCTTGTTTTCATGAAATAGGATGATTTTGTGTAAAAAATTAGGTTCATGACAAACATTAAAAGACTGAGAAACCGAATGTATTGTTATAACAAGAGAAAACAGTGTATAGATAAAAGAGAATCATTTGGTATGTAGTAATAATGAGAATAATCTTTCATAGTGGCAGTAATACACTGTTCCACCACTTGCATACATTAAAGTCACAACAGCAGTGTAATAATGTTGGACTTAGTAATATTTCTGTAACAAATCAAGCACTGTGTGAATTAAAGGTTGTCACATGGATGCAGGCTGCAGCCGCACAGGGTTACATTTACTCACACTATCCTTCCACCTTCTAAGAACACAATGTCATAAATGTGTCATTTAACTATCATCTCTTGAAAAGGAAATGAGTTTAAAATCTAATAAATAATTACATTTGTGAAAACATTTATTAGCAAATCAGGATGGTTAGACTTTTGAGACAAAGGAGTGGGACTTTTTATACTAACCCTGAGTAAAGGTACAAGTAGCACATTATGGAGAATGCACTATTTTTACAATAATACATTACTGGATTATAATTAGTGATCAAACTAAATAATGACCTTCATGAAGGTCACATTTCTTCAAACTGGGAACTGGATGGTTTGAATAGACTAGTGTTCCTCTCCAGTGTATGTTGCCTCTGGTTTAAAGGCTGAAAGAGGAACCTAATCTAAATGTTACCAGTTCCACTTAGAGATGTGAATGTGCAACACTGTGGAAGTATACATTGTAACACTGCAGCTTGACAACAACACCTGCTGGATGTCAAGCTATTTTCTAGGATTCTCAACATTCCCTAATGTGCTGAATTTATAGTCATGCAAATTGAAGGCTAATTGAATTTCCAGTCTTTCCACAAGTAATGGGATTTCTGATATAATGAGAAGTGTATGTTCTAAATAGCCAAAGTGTGGGAGTCTGATATATGTTTTTGTCCTGCTGTCTCACAGAGTGTGTGGTCTTCAGCCTGCTGGGTGTAGTCTGTGCACTGCTGCTTCTCCTCATTGGACTTGTCATCTGCGGTGGTCAGCTGAGCTGTGAATGTCTAATACAACACCTACACAGAACTCTGGTATCAGAATAATCAATTGTTCATCTTCTCTTTCAATTTTGCACTTAGTATAGTAAGTGATAAAATAGAATAGTAATAAAATATGTGCCTCTGTTGTCCTGATGCTAATCAACTTCATTGTCTGTTTGATGAGTTGGTTTCTGCAGTAACTGGGCTAATTAGGATCATACTTTGATTATTAGTAATCAGGTTAAGCATTTGATAAAGTGATTAGTAGATTATTCAACGTCTCAATCAACAGAAAATGTATCAATAACAAGTCATTGATCATGAGTCTGTAGCCATGCTAGCAGCTCTGTGAGGCTGTACTTAAAGCTACATGCTAACATGCTCACAATGACAATGCTAACATTCTGAAGTTTGGCAGGTAGGCCTATTACATGTTTACCATCTTAGTTTAGCTTGTTAGCATGCTAAAATTTGCAAACTAAACGTAACGTAAGGTTGATGGGAATGTCATTAGTTTTGCAAGTATTAGAAATAAACAAACTGAAATTCTGACTTGATGATGGCGCTAGAGAAAAAAGTCAAAGGATTACCAAAGTCATTACAATTCATCCGGAGGGGAACATGAATTTGTTTAGCTAATTTCATGGTAATTCATGCAACAGTTGTTAAAACAGTAGTTGGAGCTAGAAGTAAAGTCAGAGGATCATTCCCTCAATAGGTGAGATATTTCAGCCCACCAGACAAACCCACATTACCATGCTTAGAGCCATGCAGTGAGTATGGCTACAATAAAAATGTGAAACATTTGCTAGTTTCGGCTTTTCCAGCGTGAGGGTTTAATATTATTGTAAAGTCAAAATCTTTTGGTTTTGGGATGGACATACAAAAAAAGTATAAAAGTATACGGGGTCAGGTTATTTGTTAGGATCTCTATCAAGATTTCCAAGATCACTGTTACTATTTATAAATGATTTTATATGTACAAATAACCAACATACCACTGTGTAGTCAAGAGGGAACTTCCACAGGCTCATATAAACACACTGTGGTATGGAATATTTTGTTAATGTTAATGTTAGTTGTTGATCCATATAAACAACACGTATGAGACTTTGAGTCAGCAGCATGTCAGTGTGACTGTCACTGTCTCTCTTATCTCCTGTCATACATCCTCCTCCAATCACCAGCATGGTGGAAGTGTACATATTGAAGTATCAGGTCAGATCTCTGCTGACTGCTCACAGGAGCAGCTCTGATGGGAAGACTGTCGAGGGGCAGTGAAATCTGATGTTTAAAGTGGAAGTGTTGCAGAGGGACAGGACGGGGATAGAGAGCACAACAGCTTGTTTAGGTGGAGGGGATTTGGCTGATTGGTTTTGAGAAGGATAAAGTTTATGGTCTGCTATCACGGTGAGGTGTTTTTGTAAATTGTTATAATCTTGTTTCTATGCCAATATTTCTAATTTCCTGACTCGTCTTCTGACTTTTTAAATTTGTTTGAGGTGGATGACTGTCTGTTAGAGAACCTTTGAACGGCTTGAAGTTTATTCAAGTATCAAGTATTATTACTGTATGCACTTAAAGTAGTATCTATCTGAAGCTAGCTTTTCATCAACCATTGTGTGATTACAATAAAGTCTACTTTGGATCAACTTGTTTTGAGTAAGCTTTTCTTTCATTTGCTGATATTGAAGAGGTCACTTATGCCCTGGTATTGTTAATTCAAGCTTCATGAATAAAAATATATAATAATATATAAAATATAATATAATAAAATATATAAAAAATATATCTAGTCCTCATTTGGTTCCAAATTGCTGCTTCGGAGCTATAAATGACCATAATTCTGTTCTTCCCTGGTTGCTTGTGATGTTAAAAGGAGACATATTATCCTCATACTCAGGTTCATACTTGTATTTTGGGTTTCTACTAGAACATGTTCACATGCTTAAATGTCTGTACTGGAGCCTGTATTCACCCCCTGTCCTTAACGCTCAGTTTTAGCGCATGTCTCTTAAAGACCCCCTTCTGAAAAGCCCAGTCTGCTCTGATTGGTCAGTGGCCCTGTGTCTCCGCTCCCCCCTGTTTGGGCTGTCTCTCTACTCCAGCGTGCTTCCCACTGAAAAGCTTGGGGAAGCGGCTGTGAGCTGCACTTTATCAGAGGTGGGGAAGTCAACATGTGTGCAGACTTTAAGCCACACATCAGAAGTGTTTTACTTTTGGTTTTTCATCTATGAAGAGCAGAATACTTTTTTCTCAAAACATTACGACTTCACTGGGCGCACAGATATGTGGGATATGCTTTTTATGTGCAAAAGGTTTTGAACATGAAATGCATATGAGATTTAAAGTCCAGTGGACGGTAGCATCTTTATTTAACATGTTTACCTAAAACTATGAGAAACAAATGAGTTGCGCACATACACCTTAAGTCCTTTCCTTGGGATATCTCCTTAAATACTTAAGTTTTCATATTTATTTATTAGTCCTGAACACCTAAAGAAGACACTTGGAGAGAACCTCAAGCATGCTACAACTACATGGATGTATTTAGAGGCAGCAGCAGTAGAAGGTCCCAGAACTAGACTTGTTCACAGACACATTGACGCGACAGATTCTGCTGTTCAGCGCTCACTGATTGGCTGAATCCTTAAAGCTGCACACATTAGTAGGAGTAGGAAGGAGTTTCGTTTCCGCGGACTTCCCCTCCTCTTGTCAGTAAATGCTACCAGGAAATACAGAGTTTAAAAATGAAACTCTCATACACACACACACACACACTGCTCAACTGGACTACATTATACACTGACAGAAGAAGCTTTACGGATAACATGTCAGCCGCTCTTTGTGCCTTTATCCTGACGTGTTCAGCACTGTGCGGATCCACAGGTAGGCCTCATGTCGTTCGGCTTTGTCACCTGTTGATCATTGAAATGACCGAATGTGCGCACGGCCTATTACCTGTAACCTTAGTTCAGGAGGAACTATCTTACCTGTTAGAAGTACGACCCCAGACAAGTGAAACCTCCTGGAGCTGTTACTTTAAAAGTATTCAGTCGGAGAAGGTTGTTGAAGGATATTTGTCATCATGACTTTTTGATTGAATTCACATTGACTGAATTGGAAACAGCGGTTTTAAGTGTTTCTCTCAATGTAGAGTTACTTCTGAGTGACTGTGGAGTGAAAGGGTGACACCAGGGCATCATAAAGACTGCTGCACCTGTAGTTAATATCAATATGTGTTTATTCAAGAGAAAACCACAGAAATAAAGTTGATGACTTTTTTTTTGTCTATTGAAATAAAATAAAAATGTTTACTGTTCCATCCATTCTTGAGTGAACCTGTGGTAATACTAACTTTGTGTCATCATCTCTGTGGATGCTGACTGCAGTGGTGTCAGGAGTCCTCAGTAAGCCCACTAATGTCCGCTTGACCTCTCATGACATGAATCTGGTGCTGAGGTGGGAGTCAAAGGAACAGCCAGCTGGCCTGGTCTACACAGCTGAGTACAAGTGAGTCAACACTAATCTCAGCTCCAATAAAACCCTCTCTGGTTCTGCACAGCCATCAGAGCCTGTTGAGCTTAGCGCTACTGCTGATTTCTAGAGCTGCAACTATGGGTTGTTTTCACATCAATTAGATTATTTTGGAGAGAATTTGAAGAGCTGCAAACAGCAACAATTGACCCACAGCAAACAGTATGGATTTACACAACTAAAAACACCTGATCAAGTTTAAGTTAGTCCACTGTTACTTGGAAATTCCACTCTTCTGACAGAAACACAGCAGCTACTGGCCAGTTAAAAGGTTATTTAGCATATGAATAGATCATATCTGCTCCACCATTCATGCTGTTCCGTTTTTCTGAAGTGCTGTGATCAGACTGCTTACCAGCAAAACAACATTTTGTTGCTAAATATTTGGCATATTATATATGTTTGTATTGAGGCTTTGGGTCTAACAGCCAGATTTTATCAGGAGCATCATTTACCTAACTGAAAAAGCAGATAAGCACTAGCTATGCTCCACACTCCCCCTGTAGTCTACCGCTCAACCGGTGAGACTTCCCTCTTATCAATAACAGTAGGAGTGTTGTTGTACAAAAGTACCTTTTCTTCTGGGAAAGAGGACACAGAGTATACTGTGACTGCAAATAGCACATTACAGTGTGGACAGTTTACTGTGCATGAGTGAATCATTGATGCTGGCATTATATTGATAAAGCGATTGGTGTCAAATGTGATTTTCTTTTTTACACTTTCACAATTGCATTTTCATTTTGGCAACATTTTCAAGATTTGGCTGTGAACCCACACAGTATTATCACCTGCTGCTCCCCCCAGCTCTTCACAGCTTGTTAGTCTGTTTGTCTTTGGCTTTTCAGGTCCACACTTTCAGCTATAATTAATTTGTTTCCAGCTGCAGCAAGCAGCTTGATTAATGAAAACATTCTTGGCAAATGCTTTCGCTTCCGTCCGTCTTGCACAGGTCCAAGAATTTCACCTCTAGCGGCACAATACGAATGCAAGAAAGGATGAAAGGAAAACAGATTTATATGTGTGGGCGTTGAAATGTTTCAAAAGAACATAACATAGACGAAGACAAACAATAACATTTTCAGGATTGTACCAAAGACATTTACAAGTATAAAACATAACTGTCTTTTTTTTCCAACTTATACCATTCCTATTAATTATGGAACTACAACATAATGCATCAAATTATCGTACCACCATCGCAACCATCAACATACTATAAAGGTCAATACCATTTAAAAGCAATGTATCATTTCTGAAATTCAGGCTAACATTCACTGACAAAGCGCCGGAAACCACGCCTGTCTCCCCAGGACTGCCATTTAGTTCTGTGATACGGTCACTTTCCCTCTGTAACCCCGTTAACACTCACCTCCTCAACAAGTCAGTAAAGTCCAAGCCTTTATGTATTTATTATCTGTATACATGTGTGTGTGTGTGTGTGTGTGTGTGTGTGTGTGTGTGTGTGTGTGTGTGTGTGTGTGTGTGTGTGTGTGTGTATAAATATTGGCGAAAGCCAAAATCCCAGACTTGAGGCTTAATGACCTTAGTCCACAAACTAATGGGTGACGTCCGATGACTACCTCCACTTCTTGTAAACAGTCTTATGTCATAGCTACAATGAAGGTGATAATATGTGTTGATTGAATTTATTAGACAGCAAGGCATACTTCTAGCTTTGTGTCAAAAGTATTTAAACACTGAAACACACTGACAAATACACACACAGTGTCAAGCCCACAGTAGTGGAACATCAGGGTTTTTGTCACTGTCGTTCTTTTTCTATGTTGTCATCACAGCGGAAATTGAAATCACCGGTGACAAATCTGTAATACCAGCACTGTATTTTGTCCACAGACCATCATTGGCAGACTACAGAGTGGGCTGTGTGAACATCTCCACCCTTGAATGTGACTTCACCTGCCTCAACATCTCCATATTTCAGTACGGAAAGTATACAGGCAGAGTGCGGGCGCAGTCGGGGTCAGAGACCTCCGTCTGGGTTGAAAGTAATCAAACTACCTTGGATAAAGACAGTGAGTAGAAACTCTCTGTTTCATGACTTGTCACTATAAAACAATGCACACTGATATTTATCAGAAAATACAGAAGATCTGCTCTCAAGAGAAATTATTTTAAAATGGATTTTTAGCACTGAAATTATTCCTCAATTAGTCAATCACCAGAAATGGATTCTGATGCATTCTGGTAAATTGTCTCGAGCTTTTTTTATAATTGTTTATAATTATAATTTTTCAAACAAAAGGAAACAAGTTAAAGCTGCACTAATCAATATTTTAATATGAACAATGGGTCAATTGACTAAAGGTAAATTAAAAGATGTCAATTGTAATAACAAACACCCGTCTCTGCAGTTCCTCTCGGAGCCTTTTAGCGTCTTTCGGCTCATTGTTTAAGCAGCAGACAGACAAAGTTAGCCACTACCTGGTGAACATATTGGAGCATTTAGCAGCTGGTGGGGGCGTTTGCTAATGTGTGCCATAACAACCTTTAATGTTATATGTCAAACGAGTGTCTTCTTGTTGTACAGTTCAAAAAAAGAAAATAATTAATAAATGAATGCTGCTTTAATTAACCAAAACATACATACTGCTGCTATGGTTTTATCCACTGGGGGCCTAAAGTTTAATGGCTATAACTCCATTAAAATTCAACAAACTTAGCATTCTTGTGTCATCTTTTTACTCTTCAGAAAAAATGTGTTGGTTTTAGTAGTATGCTTTCATCTTTTTTCATTTTATCATTGCTTTCTAAACGCATCTAAAAAAAACTGGTGTGTAAAAATGCAATCAGAAAGGAAGTTGCAGGTCTCATAGAAGTGGTGGAAATGTACAGAAGTAGAGCTAGAGGCACATTTGTTACCAGGGATGACACAATCATTTTAAATGTCAATTAAGTAAAAAAAAACTTAAGGCTTAAGCTTTGTTAACGCTTCTCTCTTTCTTCATCAGCCATTATCAGTTCACCCAATGTCTCTCTCTTCTCCAATGGGGCTACTATCGAAGTGAGCATTCAAGATCCCATCTTCGCGATCTCTGCACTCAGGGAAGTTTACAACTCGGCCACCTACAATATCACCTACTGGCAGGACGGCCAGAAACAAAAGGTGGGAGGAATTGGTTTAAGTGCTGTTTACATCAGAATGGATTTCCTACAGTTCTGGTTCCTGTGTGGCATACTGGGAAGAGCAAAGCCTTATTATAAGTTCTCTCTATGGCATTTAGAGCATTAATATAGCAGCAAACAACTATTTGCTATGTTAAGATATTGTGGAGTAATGTTTACCTGAGCAGATACTGAAGGCGCTCACCCTCTGTGTGTGTGTGTGTGTGTTATAATATATAATATAATAATATAAAAGTGGGCTTTACAGACTGTAAAGCATACGACACCCTCTGTCCTTAGACCCTCGCTCCACGCAAGGAAAAACTTCCTAAAAGAAACCCCACAATTAAAGGGGGAAAAATGGAAGAAACTTCAGGGAGAGACTGAGGAGGGATCCCTCTCCCAGGACGGACAGACGTGCAATAGATGTTGTGTGTTGAGAATAAACAACATAGTAAAAATACTACATAATGTGATCAAATATGAAAAAGATGGCAGGCGCAGACAAGATTTACCTTTTTAATAGTTACAACCTGCCAGATGAGAGACACCGAAACTCCGGGGATGATGCCCCGGATACTGAGTTAGTGACATGCATTTAAGGGACATGAATGCATACAGATAGAGAGGAAGAGAGAGATGGGGAAAGGAGGAGGAGAGAGGTGTAAGTCCCCAGCAGTCTAAGCCTATAGCAGCATAACTAGGGGCTGGTCCAAGGCAAACCTGAGCCAGCCCTAACTATAAGCTTTATCAAAGAAGAAAGTCTTTAGCCTGCTCTTAAATGTGGAGAGGGTGTCTGCCTCCCGAACACAAACTGGGAGCTGGTTCCACTGGAGAGGAGCTTGATGGCATTCTGGGAGTGCAATGCTCTAAGCTCTTTAAGATAAGCTGGAGCCTGTCGACAGCCAGGTGAAAATGACAAAAGGAGAGGAGGGATGTGGAAAACAAACAGTTTATTATTTAACACTCAGCATTTTCAGGCAGTTCCAAACAATGTTGCTTCTCAGCACTGGGCCGGGTCACTCTGCTGAGCTTCCAAGATCCGCTTCGGTCAAGCGTGTTCAGGTTGGTATGGCTGTGAGTTGCTCTCATCGAGCCTCTAGGATTCAGCTTACTACAATTGACCAGAACCAGGTTACCAGCATGCTTATATTGGGTCGCTGATTACCTGATTCTGTCCAGCTGTCTGAACCCCAGCAGGCGGTGCCGTGACCATACCCCACTGCCACATTGACCATTAATAGCTTTGTAGATCAGGAGAAGGATTTTAAATTATATTCTGTATTTTACTGGGAGCCAGTGCAGAGCAGCTAATACAGGAGTAATATGATCGTGTTTCCTAGTTCTTGTCAATATACGTGCTGCAGCATTTTGGATCAACTGAAGAGTCTTAAGGGATTTTTTGGGACAACCTGATAATAACGAGTTAAGCCTTAAAGTAACAAATGCATCGACTAGTTTTTCGGCATCATTTTGAGACAGGATGTGTCTTATTTTTGCAATGTTAAGTAGATAAAAGAAGACAGTCCTTGAAATTAGTTTTATGTGGGAGTTAAACAGATCCTGATAAAAGTTGACGCCAAGATTCCTTACAGTGGTGCTGGAGGCCAAATTAATGCCATCCAGAGCTTCTATGTCATTAGAAAATGCGTTCTGGAGGTGGGGCCAAGTATAATAACTTCAGTTTTGTCTGTTGCAGTTGCAGGACATCCAAGTTTGTTTGTCCTTAAGGCATGCTTGATTTGATTTGTTTCATCTGGCTTGTTTGATGGATATAATTTGGTATCATCCGCATAACAATGAAAGTTTATGGAGTGGTTCCTTATATTGCTTAAAGGAAGCATATATAAGGTGAATAGAATAAGTCCAAGTACAGAACCTTGCAGGACTCCAAGACTGACTTTGTCATGGAGGATTTATCGTTTACACATACAAACTGAGATTGCTCACCAGTGCCGTCTCTGTGCTATGATGAACTCTAAACCCAGACTGAAAAACCTTAAATAAACTATTGTTATGTAAAAAATCACACAACTGTTTTGTGACTGCTTACTCAAGGAGGTTGGATATTGGTCTATAGGCTAAAACTCTGGATCAAGATTTTATTACAGCTACTTTTAGTCAAGGTGGCTTAGAGTAACTTTTTTAGATTACCGTTACTGAGCGGATACAAGCACCAAATTTGGCATGAAGGTTCTCCTGGTCCTACTGATCAATTTTAGCCTAGGAGCCCTCGTGAAATATTTTGGGGTTGCCCATAATTCATGAAAATCCAAAATGGCCGCCATGCGCCATTTATGTTTGGCTTGGAAGTGCTGTAAAAATCACTAATGTACTGATTTATTATTTTCAAATGTTACAAAGCATTTCAATATTGCTAGAGTAGAAAACTTATGTATAACTTTTATTAATTGTTGCTCCAGCTCATGCCATATATGGGCAATAGTGATACAAATATGTGAAAAATATATAACAATCAATGTGAAATATATTTCATGTTTTATTTAGAAACAAAATGTCAACAGTTCCTATTGGGCTATATGAGAGCCTTCTTATACGTTTTAAGATTATCTAGCCAGACTAAACGAGATTCTTCCAGCTTGGTGGAACGCCATTTTCTTTCAAGTTTTCATATATGCCAAATGCCAGAATAAGTTCCAGGGTTTAAACCAGGGGTCGGGAACCTATGGCTCTTTCGATGATGCAATATGGCTCGCAGACAATTTTGAGGTGACATTTTTTAACATGATTAACAAGTAATAAATAATTATACTGTCATTTTAAAGTAAAACATTTAGCAGCGGATTTTGTTTTAGTTCTCCCCTCTCCTGTGTGTGTGTGTGTGTGTGTGTGTGTGTGTGCGTGTGTGTGTGTGTGTGTGTGTGTGTGTGTGTGTGTGTGTGTGTGTGTGTGTGTGTGTGTGTGTGTGTGTGGAGTCAAACTCAATCACAAAAACAGAGAGGGCCAAAATTAAAAACTGGGACTACGTCGGGGGCCA
Source organism: Cottoperca gobio (assembly GCF_900634415.1). Taxonomy (NCBI): domain Eukaryota; kingdom Metazoa; phylum Chordata; class Actinopteri; order Perciformes; family Bovichtidae; genus Cottoperca; species Cottoperca gobio. The sequence goes on along the minus strand of NC_041375.1, from coordinate 2,299,880 downwards.
AACACGGTCCACATTTATTGAACAGTATAGACATATTGGTTAAAGTCCAAAAAGATATGGAACATATTTAGGTAGGCTACGTTCTCCAAGAATGCACATGTGTCAGAGCCAGATGTTTGGAATAGTTTCTTAGCTGCCAGTTTAAAGTTTGGGGTTCTGTGGAAACCCTCAGGGAGACGACTCCTATCACTGCTCAGGTATGTGGGCAGTTTCATTTCGCACACATTTAGATACTTCCTCAAATGTATTTTCCCGAGGTTGTGTCATGCATTGATTTTAATTACCAAAACCGGCGGGACAGTTATGACAGACATATGATATATTCTCGCGGGCAAAATATAATTGTGGCCTTGAGTTTGCCCCTCCGTGCAGTAGATACGTGCACATAAATTAGATAAATAACATAAGCGTTTAGTTTATTTAATAAAAGAGCACTTGTTCAATGTGAAAAGTGAGTTGTGAATATAATTGTTTTTAAATCAGGGGGTGGGGGGGGGGGGGCACAGACAATGGTAGGGGAAACACTGATAGCGCTTTTAGTACTCGGTGACGTGATACACTTAAAACTCAATTTTATTAAATATATGGCTCTCAAGGAAATACATTTAAAAATGTTTGGCTTTTATGGCTCTCCCAGCAAAAAAGGTTCCCGACCCCTGGTTTAAACAGTGAGTTAGGTTATTTACATTCTGACTGAACCCAATTGAATCTAATAATGAGATAAACGCAGTATTAAGGCTGTCATTATCGACGTCTGCATGAATATTAAAGTCACCTACAATAATTACTTTATCTGTTTTAAGGACTAAACTCGATTCAGAATACAGACCAGGAGGGCGGTACACAATAACAAATAAAATTGGCTTTATTGTTTTAAATAACATAATTATGCCACAACATAATTTCTGTCAAATGTTGTATTTGTACTATGTTGTTTATCCTGTACACACGACATCTATTGCACGTCTGTCCGTCCTGGGAGAGGGATCCCTCTTCAGTTGCTCTCCCTGAGGTTTCTTCCATTTTTCCCCTTTAATTATGGGGTTTCTTTTAGGAAGTTTTTCCTTGTGCGATGCGAGGGTCTAAGGACAGAGGGTCTAAGGACAGAGGGTCTAAGGACAGAGGGTCTAAGGACAGAGGGTCTGAGGACAGAGGGTCTAAGGACAGAGGGTCTAAGGACAGAGGGTGTCGTAACCTGTACAGTCTGTAAAGCACACTGAGACAAATGTATAATTTGTGATATTGGGCTATACAAATAAATTTGATTTGATTTGTTTTCCATGTTGGGTTTGAGAGCGTAAAAACAAGGCTTTCAAAAGAGGTTTAGTTTAGGTTTATGTTGTCACATATGTTATTCTTATTTTATAATTATTTCTTATTTGTGCTGCACATGAACATTTTAAAATGTTGATACTTTTAATGGCCTTTTTGAAGCCCTTTTGTTTATTGTTATTGGTGAAATCTGGACATAAATACACTTTTGATATCTTCTCAACTGTAACAGAACAATAATTTTTACTATGCCATAATATGATACTGTGACAATATTGTCCTTTCAGTTAATATTGTCCTGCATGTCAACATACTGTGATTTTAATTTAGTTAAATTTAGTTTTATGTTTTATATTTAACTATCTTCATTCAAAACCAAAAGCCCGTCTGATGCTTGTCATCTGTTATGTGGTGGGGGATAAGAGTGCAGCATGATTATTTGTGACCAGCTCCGCCTCTCTCTTCTCACCCTGCTGCCTCTGTGGTGTCCTGTAGCTGCTGCAGACCAGACCACTCTCCTGACCACTTCTCTGTTCTTTCAACAGGCCAAAAGCATCAGCAACATCCAGCAAAGTTGGGTTGTTCTCAATGACCTGGAGCCCTGGACCAAGTACTGTGTCCAAGTCCAAATCAAAACAGGGAGAAACGCTGACACCAACCTCAGCAAGCCCAGCTCAGCTGTTTGTGAGAGCACCACTGTTGGTATGAATCTTTTTCTGGATTTGTATTTATATATTTGTAAGAGCACAAGAATCCACCTGTGACTTTCACATCCACTTGAAATAATGTGTTCTGTAAGTCGTAGTAGCAGGTAACATTGGAGCCTGCCACTCATTACCATGTTCTTATTACCATTACCATAAAGCTTACCATGCTAGTGGCAGGGCTGTTTAGGATGTCAATGTCAGTTGGTCAGTCCGTCCGTCCACCACTTTGGTCCAGAATGAACATTAATCACTTCTACTGGATGGATTGGCAGAACATTTGTCACAGACGTGTGGTTCACAGAGAATCTCACCTCCCATGAGGTTCACATTTTTGGTTCTTATTGACACATTGACAACTATTGGATGGATTGCCATTTCAGAATTTCATGTCCCCCTCAGCATGAATTGTAATAATATTAATGATCCCCTGACTTTTCCTCTAGCGCCATCATCAGGTCAAATATCATACGTCATAATAATAACTAATGACTTTACTTTTAGCCTCACTTTATGTGTAATGTCACTCAGTAACAGTAAACGAAGTTGCTTGCTGTAGTTGAGAAATTGAAGAAAGAGTTAAAAAGCTTAGAAGAAAAGTTTTAGTCAGAAAAAGGTGTTGTTGTTGCTATGCTGACATGTTGTGTATTAGATGAGAAGGTCACTACTTCTAAAGTGCATCTCCCTTTGTAGGCGTGGTGAACTAAGAGCTAAAAAATAGGATTATAACCTGCAAGTAATACTGCAATTAGCATTTAATACAAAACACCACTGTGTTACAGCCTCACAGAGCCCGAGCACAGCTGCCTCTTCACTCTATAATGCACTACGGCTTATTTTTTATGTAAGCGTCGGAAATTTGAATATAAATGTATATAAAATTTCCACAATGGAACAACTGGTATCCATGGTATGTATACGGCTTTCTACAATCTCAGTTGACAGTTGGGAAAATCACAGCTGTGCAATTGTTAGTAATAATACAAAATGATGATGATTCACACGGGTACGAAATCTATTTAATTGTTTGTCCATTTTTGTGTAATCTACAGAGTGTCTAAAAAATAGGGAGTAGTGTATGAGTGATTGAGGGTGTGACTTGGGACACAGCTTTAGTTGTTCCAGAATGGCACCTTATATTTTTAATTCTCACATTAATGGAGCATAGGAATAGAAGAAGATCCCCTACAGATGGCTGATAACCTGCATCTGACGACTGTAGATGCTGCTAGCAGTTCCCCATCCTGCCTGAATCCAAAAGTGTTTCACTTCAAAGGTCAAGTCAAATCAGTTTTATTTATTGAGTCCACAAGTTCGCATCAGTGGGCTTTATTCTTCGACTTGTGATTCCAAGAAAGAAAAACTCCACAAAACCTAAATCAGGCTCATTGTCATGTATGCCTTGCTACAAAGTGAGCCAAGGCATGAAGTGGTGCAAAGTACAGTATGCTAATAATCTGCTGCTTAGCGTACAGCAAGGAGATGACATGGGACTGTAGATTTGATTTTCAAATATGTCTCTTTTCTTTACTTTATACAATGAGTTTTCCTATTAGATCGAAAAAATATTGCAATATATATCCATGCTTACAGTATCGCAATATGTTCAAATCAAATTTATTTGTATAACCCAATATCACAAATTATACATTTGTATATTTTATATTTATACAGTGTGCTTTACAGACTGTACAGGTTACGACACCCTTTGTCCTTAGACCCTCGCATCGCACAAGGAAAAACTTCCTAAAAGAAACCCCATAATGAGGAGGGATCCCTCTCCAACAACATAGTACAAATACAACATTTGACAGAAATTATGTTGTGTTGAAAAAGAGAAAGTTTGGATGAATCCAGGAAAATGTCAAAAAGGCTTCCCGGGGTCCAGCAAGACCAGGGCAGCAGGCGCAGCCACGATTCCTGATCCTGCCACATGAGAGACAGACACTCCGGGGATGATACCCTGGATGATGAGTTAGTAACATACATTTACATAAATGCATACAGATAGAGAGGGAGAAGAAGAGAGGGAGGGGAGGAGAGAGGAAGAGAAGGAAGAGAGCAGGGAGGTGTCCCCCGGCAGTCTAAGCCTATAGCAGCATAACTAGGGGCTGATCCAGGGCAAACCTGAGCCAGCCCTAACTATAAGCTTTATCAAAGAGGAAAGTCTTTAGCCTGCTCTTAAATGTGGAGATTGTGTCTGCCTCCAGAACACAAACTGGAAGCTGGTTCCACTGGAGAGGAGCTTGATAGCTGAAGGCTCTGGCTCCCATTGTACTCTTAGAGACTCTAGGAACCACAAGTAACCCTGCAGTCTGGGAGCGTAATGCTCTAGTTGGTTTATAAGGTACTATGAGATCTTTAAGATATGCTGGAGCCTGACCATTAATTGCTTTGTAAGTCAGGAGAAGGATTTTGAATTCTATTCTGTATTTTACTGGGAGCCAGTGCAGAGCAGCTAATACAGGAGTAATATGATCCCGTTTCCTTCTTCTTGTCAATACACGTGCCGCTGCATTTTGGATCAACTGAAGAGTCTTAAGCGACTTTTTGGGACAACCTGATAACAATGAGTCGCAGTAATCCAGCCTTGAAGTAACAAATGCATGGACTAGTTTTTCTGCATCATTTTGAGACGGGATGTGTCTTATTTTTGCAATGTTACGTAGATGAAAGAAGGCAGTCCTTGAGATTTGTTTTATGTGGGAGTTAAACGACAGATCTTGATCAAAGATGACGCCAAGATTCCTTACAGTGGTGCTGGAGGCCTAATTAATGCTATCCAGAGCTTCTATGTCATTAGAAAATGCGTTTCGGAGGCGTTTAGGGCCAAGTATAATAACTTCAGTTTTGTCTGTGTTTAACATCAAGAAGTTGCTAGACATCCAAGTTTTTATGTCCTTAAGGCATGCTTGAAGTTTAGCCAATTGATTGGTTTCATCTGGTTTAATTGATAGATATAATTGGGTATCATCCGCATAACAATGAAAGTTTATAGAGTGGTTCCTTATAATATTGCCCAAAGGAAGCATATATAAGGTGAATAGAATCGGTCCAAGTACAGAACCCAGAACTCCAAGACTGACTTTGGCTGTCATGGAGGATTTATCGTTAACAAGTACAAATTGAGATCGCTCAGATAAATAGGACTTGAACCAGCTTAGTGCGGTTCCTTTTATGCCAACACAATGTTCCAGTCTCTGTAGTAGAATGTCATGATCAACAGTGTCGAAAGCAGCACTGAGGTCTAACAAGACAAGAACAGAGACAAATCCTTTGTCTGATGCCAATAGAAGGTCATTGGTATCTTTCACCAGTGCCGTCTCTGTGCTATGATGAACTCTAAATCCAGATTGAAAAACCTCAAATAAACTATTATTATGTAAAAAGTCACACAACTGTTTTGCGACTGCTTTCTCAAGGATGTTAGCGAGAAAGGGAAGGTTAGATATCGGCCTATAGTTGGCTAAAACCTCTGGATCAAGACCAGGCTTTTTAAGAAGTGGTTTTATTACAGCTACTTTAAAGGATTGTGGTACGTAGCCAGATAATAGAGACAGGTTGATCATAGATTGTTGAAGTTAGTTGGTTAAGGTAGATTGGAGTAAAACAGTCTAGATATATTTCAGGAGTTACTAATGTTTTTGAAATTTTGAAGGTTAAGTCATTACCAATTGAGGTCAGGAGGAGATTAATTTTGTCTCTAATAATTATAATTTTATCGTTAAAGAAGCTCATGAAGTCGTCACTACTGAGAGATATAGGAACAGAAGGCTCTGTAGAGCTGTGGCTCTCTGTCAGCCTGGCTACAGTGCTGAAAAGAAACCTGGGGTTGTTCTTATTTTCTTCTATTAAGGAAGAGTAATAAGCTGCTCTGGCATTACGGAGAGCCTTCTTATACGTTTTAAGATGATCTAACCAGACTAAACGAGATTCTTCCAATTTAGTGGAACGCCATTTACTTTCAAGATTTCTCGACTTTTGTTGTAGTTTGCGGATTTGTAAATTAAGCCATGGAGCTTTCTTCTTCTGTTTTATGATCTTCTTTAGAGGAGCAACAGAGTCGAGTGTTATTCGCAGTGAGGCTGCAGCGCTATCAACAAGATGATTAATTTGTTGTGTATCATGATGTGTCATATCCCCAGATACTTTACAATACACAGCCCTCCTGTAAACTACAACAGCAGTGCACTAAATCCTACCTTTGTGAAGCCTCTTACCTTTAGTTATTATCTTTTTTATATGTTTTGGCACTTTTTGAGCCTTTAGTTAGTGCTGATGCTGAAGTGGACTGCATGAAATGTAGTGGTGCTTCTAATATTTTGTCCACACTATCTCTATCAATAAGGGCTAATGTGAAACATTTCTGCAGGAAGTGTTGAGTATCATCGACAGTGGAACATAACAATAGCAAAGTAAGCGACTACAACTTCGATGTTGTGTGTGTGTGTGTGTAAGTGGGGACAGACAAAACCTGTTGAGATTTGTCGGTGACTGATTCAAATCCAAATGCTCCCGGTTGTCACAACATTACTTTAAGATTAGAAAGGTGCTGATCTCTCCTGTTCTTGTTCTGGTTGTTTTGCAGAAGAAGAGGCTCCGTGGGTGCCAGCCGTGGTGACATTTGTCGTCATGGCAATGGCAGTGGCTCTGGTGGTGGTAGCAGTGTTGTATCGGAAACGTATATTCCACTTTCTCTGTCCAAAAGATGCACTGCCTCAGCACTTTAAAGAGGTGTGTATGTTTGTCTGCATGGCTTGATTTGTAATGACCAGTGGTGGAAGAAGTACTCCCATCTGTTAAGTCAGTAAAAGTAGTAATACCACAATGTATAAATACTCTGCAAATCACAAGTTACAAGTCAAAATATTACTTAAAATACCAAAAGTAAAAGTACTCATTCTGCACAACAGCCGATTTCAAAGCAATATGTCTTATATTATTGAATTATAATTATTAATACATTGATGTGTTCATCACTTAAACGTTGCAGCTGGTAAATGAAGGTATATATATATATATATATATATATATATGTGTGTGTGTGTGTGTATATATATATATATATATATATATATATATATATATATATGTGTGTGTGTGTGTGTGTATATATATATATGTGTGTGTGTGTGTATATGTATATATATATATATATATATATATACATATATACATACATACATACACACACTGCCGGGTAGTTTGTGAATTTCACCAAAAGATCCATAAAGTTTATCTTAACCTATGATAGTTCATGATAAATTATTTGTTGATTATATGTTGTATTATTAATCTGAGGATAAGTATAAAGTAGCAGGAAATGGGAATACTCAAGTAAAGTACAAGTGCCTTAAAATTACAAGTACAGTAGTTAACTGTACTTAGTTACTGTCCACCACTGCTAATGACTAATTGACCTTCGAACCCTGTCCAGTCTTGATTCCCTCTGTATTGCATGTGTATTCATGCAGAAATAGTCGTGTGTTTCCTCTTCTTTTGGATTCTTTAGCCAAGAATTTAACACAAACCTGAATCAATTTACTTCCTCCCCCCCCACCCCCCCCAGGACCTGCTGGCATGTCCCAACTCGTCTATGTATATAGCCATGGGTAACCCCCATCCAGCTGAGGAGATCTACCACCAGGTCATCATCATGGCAGACAGCAGGACTCTAGCGGAGGGGCGCCCTCTGGAGTCAGCAGGGCAGCCTGACACCACATAGACATAGAAAGACGAGTGAAAGGTGGAAAAACATAGAAGCGATGGAGAAGAACCGATCTGCAGTCAGTTGGGACTGTTAGAGATTATCAGCAGGGACACTGAAAGACACTGAAATAATCGATTCTTGCTTAACTTCAGAGTTTTAATGCAACCATCACTGCAGCAGTGCCATATTGATTCCGTCACTGTGAAGTGGTTAGATGGCAGAGGCACAGAGACGTGTTGGTACAGGAATGATGCCTCATCCAAGTGATGTTGTTTTTGTGCTGTACAGTCGTAAAGCTGCTCACAGTATTACCACATGCTGTACGTAACAGAAGGAACATGGCCCTCACCAAAGTATTTATGCTGCCATGATACTATAAGATCCATCAGTTTTATCAGGTATGATTCTGTATTATCTAAGTATTGATGTGGACATCAAAACTGCATAATCTGCCGTTTAATGGGCATCACATTTTGTCAAGCAGTCATAGTTTTAATTTCCCTTATTGTGGAAATATGAAGGTTTTCCTAATGAAAATAAATTCAGTGGTGATAGTTCAGAGAAGTGAAAGTGTGTTTGTCTCACACAGGCGTACAGAGCAGTGAGCCATGTGCTTGTAGAAGGAACCAGGCAAATCTGACACAATGTCCAGCTCAAAGGTTTACACATTATTGTTGTACTCAGTTCAACGTAAATAAAGTCATTATTTGAACATGTGCTACAAATTGGTATGTTTCATTCTGACAAACAATATATACATAACTTATTAAAAATTTGTTCATGATATGGAACGCAAATAAATGAGCTGTATTTCTTAAACGTGAGGGGGAGAATGTGTGATATTGTATTGCAAGCATCGTTGAATTTTTATATGTTCACTCATTATGTATTCTTTACACTTAAAGATCACAATCTAATGTTAATACTAATTTGTGTTATGGTTTTTCCACCAAAAGAAGTTCAGTTACCTCATTAAAAATGCCATGCCTTCCCCCTCATTAAAAAGTCCAGAATCTATGATTTATGTATTTATTTTATTTATATGTATATATTTATGTTTAATTTCAAAAGTTGAATTTGGCACATCTCCCACTTCACTGAAAAGTCCCTTCTCAGTGACAACACAAATGTCAGTTACAGTTCATACAGTATATTTGAAAAAGAACATTCATTCATTTCTATATATACAGTATTTTTACTCTCCCCAGAGTGTTGGAGAGAGAGTGGTTCAACTCCTTTTACTCTATCATGTAGCAACTGGAGGACTGTGGTATCCCTATCAGGCGCAATTTTCATTACGTTGAAATTAATTCACTGTATTTACTGTCCACTTACAAGTATGTACATTACAGGTCAGGTCATTACAGGTACACTTATGTATTAAGCATATGTGTGTGTATTATGTAGCTATTAATCTACAGTGAGTCAGACCTGTATGGAACAATACATGCTACTAATACTGATTTTAAATTTGCAAAACACCTAGTACATAGCTGCTAATGATAAAGGTTCTAATTAAAGTAAAATAAGATCTTAATAATAATATTAATAATAATAATTTTAACAAATCGTTTTAGTGAAGTGAAAAAAAAGTATAGTTATTTCAAGCACTAACTATAATTTTGTAACATATTTCTATGATTTGAAAGCGGAAAATATGATCAAGAATGTTTTGGCTGCAGCTACTCCCCCCATAAAGTCACAGATATAAGACCGGAACAAATATTATTGTGCTTTCAAAATAAAATAAAAACGTAAAAAAGTATTGTTCAAATTATTTTTTGACTTTGACTTTGATGTTGCTTTTTATTATCAAATAATTATTACGAATATTTGTATTCGCAAATAATTAAAACAAAATCTTCAGATGCTTTATGTTGGTTTGACCTGGCTATTATTTTGAAAGTGCACCGGAAAACTATTTCCAAATGCTACTCAGCTTGCGGAAGTTGGCACGTTCAGCGGTAGAAAGACTGGAGACGCCAGCCTCGACGGAGACCTTTGACTGTATGTATAAAACGGCCAATACTACGAAGAATGTCAACCATGTCCGCTGCTTTTTACATCTGCCTTCTCTGTTTGGGCTTCCAAACCAACACCGGTAAGTCATTGTGCGGTCTAGCATGCTAACGTTCGTCCGTTTGTATATTCTAAACGGGGGTTTAACGTTAACTGTTCGCGGTTAGCTAGCTGTGCATTGTTCTAAAAGGTACAAACCATAACTACGCCTAGCTAAGCTAACGTTACAGGCCTAGCATTAACTGTTAGCTTCTCCAACGTAACCAATGTACTGTAGATTACATTTCTTATGGAAAGCCCCTCTTGTTTTAGTTAGTTAGTGGCGTATTAGCCTGTTGTTATCTGTGTCAGTCGAAATCAAGCAGTGGGCGCATTTATTACTGTTAGCTAGTAGCACATTATTATATGTGTAACTGCTACATGCTAATACAAGTGCAAGGTCTGCGAACATTTAAACTAGAGGTGCAAGTTTGAAGTTGTTTATCGTCTGATAAGCTCAGAGAAACCCATGTCAATGTCGATGATGTCACATATTTAAAAGTAAAGACAAAGGTTTACAATTAAACCGTTTATATGAGCATGTTCACTCAAACAATACAGTTTCTAAACAATTAATGTAGGTCATGTACAAGATGAATGTGCTGTTGAAATGTCAAAGAATGTAGATAATAGAAATCTGGTTTATAGGTGCTCAAGTATTCAGAAATGACAGTGATCATAAAATAATTATAATTAACTAAATGTGAAAGCTGCATGTAATTTGACTTTTTAATAACAGCATCTAAACCAGGGGTGTCAAACTCATTTTAGTTCAGGGGCCACATGCAGCATAATTTGATCTCAAGTGGGTCGGTCCAGTAACATCACAGCATAATAACCTATAAATAAGGACAACTCCAAATTCTTCCCTTCGTAAAAAGTACAAGTACATTCTGAAAATGTTCAAACTTGATCTTTTTACAAAACATTATGAACCTGAAATTTCTTTAAAAAGGTGCAATTTCAACAATATTAAGCCTCATCATCATTTACACATGTGCATTACAGATCACAGTGTATCTACAAAGGCACAAAACATTTCGTCACAGGTATCTGGAACAATATTTTATTTTATGATCAAAACAACTCATTTTTACACTTTGCAAAGTCATCCTGCGTGCCGGATTGGACCCTCTGGTGGGCCGGTTTTGGCCCCTGGGCCGCATGTTTGACACCCCTGATCTAAACTGTTCCATTGCATGTTCCTATCCATCTGTCAGTTAGTCTTGGTAGGGACCCGGCTCCTGTAATACCCAGAATGCAGCATGATATGACATTGATTCCTAAACTGCACATTAATTAAATACCTGTTCGCTTGCTTAATGAGTGTGAACTAAATGTGATTACTTTGACAATTTGACACCAGTTATTTGTTAATGCTGGTATTCAGTCCAACTCAGAAGCAAACGTCTGGATATGTCTAGATACAGCTTGACATCTGCAAAAAGAATGACCGGTCGGAGTAAACCGGGCATACCATGTCATCTAGAGCAGTACAACAACAATCCCTCTCACTTGTAACAAAGATAACATTTTAAGTTTTGGATACACACACTCGCATACACCCGTTTCTTTCTTTTTTTCTGTTTGTATCACTGGGTGAATAAAAGTAAAAAAATGTAAACCATTTTGGAAGGCTGTTAAGTCTATTGAAGTGTAGAGAGAACATGTGATCTGAAAAAGAAAATCTTGTTCCACATCCCCTATTCAGTATCCTGTGATAGTTGTGACTCACTCAAGGCTTTCTTCTCCATTTTTTAAATAGTACATTTTACCAAAATAATCTTTGGCCGTCATAGGATCTAGACCAAGGGTATTCAACTAAAATTCAAAGAGGTCCAGTTAGAGAAAATTTCCGCAAGTAAAGGTCCGGAACATCATAATGTCTAACGTGCGTTATGAATTAGTGCGATATATATTGAAGCAGCCTAGTAGCTGTATCAACGTCTGCATGTAATAAACAACTGACTGTCAAATCTAATAAAGAAAGTAAAATTCAAAAACATTTAGACAATATTTATTGTCACTTAACATTGAACTATACAGATATATAATACTGTAGATATGTATAATGTTCTTCTCGGGCTGCATTTAAAAAAATAAATAAAATAGCTTTTTGTGTTCCAAAATCCAAGCACCTCTGAGGGAACATTCATGAGCAGGTTGTTGGGCAGTGCATGAGTCAGGATCCTGCTGGATTCATCATATTGGGCTCTGAGATTTTCTGTGACCTCATTCAGACTTGCGTCGGTATGTTTGGTCAAAACCGTTGTTCACTTTTCTCTTCTTAGAGAGCGCCATATGTAGTTATTTTTCTCTCACTCGTCACCTAGGTTTGTTGTTTGTACTGCTGTACTCTGTTACCTCTTGCAAAAGATCTCAATTAGAGTACCTTCTACAATAAATGATGTAATCGAGCTGTTATATACAGCTATGGCTGGGCGATAATTTTAATTTCTAGAACAGTCTGTTAAGTTCAGAAAGTGACTTTACTGTAATGCAGCTTTTAGAACAAGGAAAAGAAAATGATGCCATATTCCAAATCTAAAGAGTTATCTAGTCTCGTATCGATATAATATTGATATATTGGACAGATTGTCTGAATCTACCGTAAAACTTTTCAGTACCTTCATAGGCTAACCGTTTCAAGCTGATTACCTTAAAAGCTTTGAATCATAACCTCCAGGTTTGGAGGCCTCAAAAATCCAGAATAGGTTGGGCTCCTATATGAATGAGTCATACAACGCAGGATAACTGTTCAATTTGACTTTGTTGTTGGAGGCATTTTTGCCTTTTATGTTTATTCATAGTCCAGTGTTTATTCATTTGTTCAATTCAGTTCTTGTGGGGAAGTTTGTGAGTCATGTAAAGGCTGATTTAGCATGGAATAAAACATTTGTGATTTTATGCGGCGAAATTGGTATAAGATGGACATTAAAAAAAGGATTGCACAAGAAAAAGGGTGAGAGGACAGTGTTTCCCCTAGGGTTACTGCTTTGGAGGGGTGCTATTTGGAATGTGAATGCGCAAAGTAGACGGTACAAACTGAAACTTGAACATAAATTAGATCAATAGCATAAGTGTTTAGTTTATTTAATAAAAGAGCACCTGTCAATGTGAAAAGTGAGTTGTGAATAAAAACGCCTTGAATTTCAGGCGGGGCTCCGTTGTTGTTCTTTCTTGAGGTTGCATGTACTGGAAATGTAGCTTGACTTTCCAGCATGGTTCAAGTCTCAGACACATTTATCACACTTCCCCTTTTATTTAGTTCTCCCTTTGGTTTTCTTATGAACATAATTAATATTAATGTGCTTGTTTATGCATTTGTTCTGTCAAAACATGTGCACACATACTCAGAGACAGAGCCGGTGAAAGGAGCGGAGTGAACTAAAAACATCCGCGCCTCCCTATAGTATACAATAATACATTGAATACATTTGGGTCAAATAATAATCAGCAGATTATTCAATACGCAATATAATTTTCTATTGCAGTTATAGATGGCTTTCTTGGTAGAGCATGAGACCCGTGTATCAATGCTGAGCCCTTACCGAGGTGGACCTGGGCATGTCATTCCCTTTCTCTCCACGTTTCCAGTCCATCTGTCCTCTCTAATAAAGGCCAAAAAAAACCTATGGATACATATTGTAACAATATCTGCAGCATATCGTCATGTGGGTTCTCCCCTTGCTTGTTTCAGTCGGAGCACAGCTGCCTGCGCCAGACAACTTGACCATGATCACCATGAACACCAATTATACACTGAGCTGGGATTGGGACCAGAGATCTGCAGAGAGTCACGCTGTCAACTTCACCACACAATATGTTGCGTAAGTAACCAGCGATACTGAGTCTGTTATGACGAGCTCCAGTTTGAGGAGGGGTTTGAGAGGGGTTAAGTCATTTACGTGTGAAGCTCTACTTCAACATATTCTCCTGTAACTGATACTGGATTAACATTGAGGTTATTATGACCAAAAGGGAGGTTTTATTTATGTTCTGGAGAGGCCCCAAAGTAATGTAGCTGCTGGGAGGACAGTGTCTGTTGAATGGAATGCCATGAAATGTTTTTCTTTCCCACAGCAGGAATTTATATAACTCTTTTGATAACGTAACACTTAAAATACTTTAAACTTCCAGCCTACAACAAAAACTAAATGTGAAACTGTCATGCACATCTCCGAACACTGCGTCCATGAATAGAAGTTACTGACATTTATCCATCTTAAGGTTGGATCTTCTTTACAATGAGCATCACCGCCTCACTAAGACAGTAGTGTAGCTGTAAACTCTTAGTCTTGATTTTCTTTTTATTGCATTTGTTCAATTCAGTCCAGAGGTTCGTGGGGGGGTGCGCAGTTCACTCCTCATTTTCTCTGCTCTGTCTCTGACTGAAGGTGTGTGTGGGAGCAAAACAGAGCGGAGGAGGGAATGTGTATGCGCAATGCAAGAAAAAAAGTCAGGGTCATCTAGGAGCGCGATTAATCTGCGTTAATATTTTGAACGCGTTATTTTTCTGTGATTAATTAATTGTTAATTCGACAGTCCTAATATTTTTTATTTTAACTACAATCTTTAATCTACCCGCACTACAAAATATGATGGACCATATTTTGTTTTCATTGTCATGTGCAATTTCAAAATTAGTTTTATTTCTCTTGTTCAATGTTTCAAACATAAATACAGATTTATAACTGTGTTGTTTTTTTTTTTTTTCAAGTTATGAGTTTACTATAAAAAAAAAAAAAATGAAGGATGTCTAGTTCAAGACAATCAGTATTTTTCAGGTTATTAATTCCTTACCTTTTTTGTTTCTCATTCCCTTAGGAAGTTCAAGCTGAAGTCTAAGAAAAAGAGTCCGAGCTGGAATATGGCTTGTGAGAAGACGTCACGTAGGTCATGTGACCTTACAGAGTTGAAGCTGTACTACCTGGGCATCTACATGTTTCGTGTACAAGCCAATGTGAACGGGCGTTTCTCTGAGTGGGTGCTGAAGGAGTTTTGCCCTGATAAAGATGGTGAGATGAAGACAAGTGCAGGGAAGGCAGGAGAGTTTGAGAGGGAGAGAATCAGTCCAGACACATACTCGTGATGTGATCTCAAGTCTAGCACCACAAACCAACAAGACACGTTCACAGTCACAGGAGTGTACAACCACAAAAGGATGTTGATAGAGCTGTGAGAGACATTGTGAGGAAGAGTAACCTTTGCATTGTGTTTTGAGTAATCCAGCTCTGAACTATCCAAACCACAGTGTAGCGTTCGTTACGTGAGAAGCATAAGTAAACATGTTTTAATACAGCTTCACCAAGCTTAGAACGTCACACAGGCAGATATAGCTGGAAGAGCATACTGCTATAGAGAAGCTTGGCTTGAGTTATCTGTGGTCCTCAAAATAATTCTAAATGTATAGAATATTTTTTTAATGTGCAACCCACACAATGGTAAACTGAGATCAGATAAAAGTGAATTATATTTCAACAGTGCAAGCTCAAACAACCAGTATAGAGTGGTAAATCTGTGGGCGTCTCCTGTTTTGTTTTGTTATGTTTGTCATTTTTTCTTGTATCAAATTAAATATTAGTTTCAGTTATAGTCTTGATTATGTGATAATATTGTGCAACTATATTTCTGTCGTTGAATTTATCACGACTACAGTTTATTTAAATCTAGTTCTTTATTCCTGAACAGCCCTTAATCTATCTATTCCTCTCTCCTGCTCCTTCTAGCTGCTCTGGGTCCTCCATCCAAAGTGGGTCTTTCTCCTGCTGGAAGTGACCTGGACATTTTTATCTCTGACCCTCTGACCAGCACTAACAGCTCCATGAAGGAGCATCATAGTGAGCTGTACTACCACATCCTCTACTGGGAAAGCTCTGTAGACACACAGGTAGGAACTCATCTCCCACCACTCTGACAAACATTAGGCTCATGTCGAATATATTGCTTTGTAATAACTTTTTTACTCCATGAAGATTATACTATTTAAAATGACTTTAATTCATGGGCTTGAGCAACCTTTTTATCTCTTTAACATCAATTGCCCTGTTGCTGTTTGTATTAGAAAGCTGTTATGTGATAACTCTCATACAGTTTCTTTGTTAAATAACAGCCACACAGAAATGTTACAACAGGAGAAAATACCCAACAGTGTTCACACTTCCCATTTTCAGTCCCTAAAGACATCTGGTGAAACCTGAGACTCACAATGAGCCCAGACAGAGCACCTGGTTTCTGTTCTCGATGTTCAGCCAAGTGTTTCTTTATTGGTTTTGACAGAGGTGCTTCCTGCCTGTGCTACAAGGCGGGTACATCTCACGTGAGAGAGTACGTGAATTCTTGTCTGGTGTCATTTATTGCAGCCAGCTGCTTTCATATAAAGCTGGTTTGACGAGGACGGTGACTAGAGTACGTCCTAAAATAACCCAGAGCTGACTAGTATGTCAAATCATTTGGATAAAGGTCACAGCATACACAAAATAAATAAATACAAACTTAATTATAAACAGTCTATGTGCTTCATACAGATACATTCACGATATATTATAACAAAAAATAAGTTTCTCAATTGAAAACTTCCTTGTTTTCTCATGGGGAGTCACAGTATGCCCTCATGTAGCTTCTTTTTATTTTTTACATTCTACAGTCTTGTGGACACGATGCCTTTTTATAAATATATGCATTATACATTAAACAATAAGAATACTATGTAATAATAAATAATAAAATGCATATTGATAGTACAAATACACAGAGAACAAAAAGGTTATTCCAAATAATAATTAATAATTAATATGATAAATAATTACAATGATAAATATACATTTCATATTGTACATAAACTTTCCATGTCTTTAAAAAAAAAAGTGAACATTATTTGTTAATTTGATGAACATGATGAAACTACTTGTTTCATGTTTTCTTTGTTGGAAGTGAATGTTTTCACTAATGTAAATGGTTATAGCTGCACGGTTTAAATTATGACTGTAAAGTCTGTCTAGATTTTCAATTTAATTTGAAGTGTCGGCCCCAAAATTCTTATTTTTAAAGTATAGAATTTTTTTAAAGAGTTGGAGCTTTTGTATTGTGTCATATTTCTGAGTGAAAACGAATATATGGGCGTGGGATCATTTTGAGAGGTTTACACTGCATCATAAAAAGGTGTCCGTTGGTTACCAGGTTTCTGTAGAATGACATGAACGCAGCCGGAGAGGGTGAGAGGACTCCGCCCACTCCTCCCTCACCTGCATCAGGTTAAATCAGGAGGTGGAGAAGTGAAAACTACATTCTTTGCAAAGTTCTTTGCTGACTGATATACACACACACACCTTCAACCAATGATATCGCTACACAAGCTTACTATAATATTAATACATTTTATTTATAAGCGCACTTTTCATTTGAATAAACAAAACTCAAAGTGCTACTGAGTAAAATGATAAAGCAGAATATCAAAAACTTTAAAAACAGACACGGCAACAGATGGATGAGAAGTCTAGCAGAAGCCTCTGTTACACAGATGGGTTTTTAGGCCTGTTTTAAAAGCATCCGCAGTCGGTGGTGTCCTCAGATGGTCAGGGAGAGCATGCCACAGTCTGGGAGCAGCGGAGCAGAAGGCTCCATCTCTCATGGTTTGGAGGTTGGTCGTGGGAGGATGGAGGAGGTTAGCCTGGGCATGAAGAAAAGACAGGGATTTAGATATATCATTTCTCAAAAAGAACATATGTTCACATATTGGCTCCAATAGATTGCAGAACAATTAATGCAGGAACATAGAATTAGTTTTTAGAATTTATATATAATTTTTATTTCAGGGTTAGGGTTAACCCATTTGTGGTCACACTAATACACCACATCTATAAAGTGACTCTAAAGGACATCTGAGTAGACTTTGTGTTGGGAGGCCCCAGCTAGACCAGGGCCTTTTTTATTGCCTCTTCAATATATTGTTTAGAGGTGAAAATACAGAAAGTTGAATGCGTAGAAGTGGGTAATTTAGTGCATTCCATCTTAACCTCTTACCGTGTGGACGGCCCGCCCCCCGCGGGCCCAGCAGGAGTTTTATTTTGCCGTGTGTTGTGTACAGTCCATCATGCTGGATGTGGTACCCATGCCATACCTTATTAAGGCCCTGTCACACATATCCGTATGGCAGAAACGTATGCTGGCGTATATGAAAATTTGTCAGAGTCCAAATACGTCCAACCTTTCATCGGATCGGAAAGTGAACGTATACAGATACGCATGTCTAACCTATTGATAGATACGAATAAATGAAATGAAGTGCCTCTCTCATCTGTCCTTCAGGCCTTCAGAACACAGACTTTGACAAGCAGTGCCAACGTGGTGACTTTGTCAAACCTTAAGGCCTGGACTAGGTACTGTGTGAGCATCCAGTCATGCTATGACTTCTACAACAAGAGCAGCAGCTTCACCTCATCCCTCTGCATGCAGACTGAAGGTAAAAGCCTCATCTCTATACACTTTAGGGCTGGGCGATATTGAAATTCCCCTACTCAAGATATTGCTTTAAGAAAACAATGATATACAAAATTATCGTCCAAAAAAGCTGAAGAGAGAGATGCCTATAGATATAAATATCTATATGTTGCAATAACTAAGTGTACAATGTAAAGGCGCTATTTTACCCAAGGGCATGCTGAGATCGATAAATCGGATCAATTAACTGTTTTGTTTTTTAATTCAATAGCACCTTTATCAACATTGACGTATGGAATGACAATAACACAGATATAGGCCTACACGCTGCAGCGCTGAACAGCCATTAGCTGTTGTGGAGCAGAGAACAGAACCTGCGGTCCATGGCACACATGTAAGGAGAAATACTGAACTGTGTGACGTGGATCCATACAAGCAGTGGACAGTGATATTACAGCTTGACTGAATCAGATGAACTTCCTGTGTTCACAACTCCAATGTGTGTGTTTAGGAACCGAAATTCTCTTCTCTTTTTTTGGGTACCCGGTACCTGCCATTTTCAATTCAGTTCTTAATTGCAACCGATTTTCGGTTCCCAACCCTAGCGAGATGACCTACAATTTATATCACAGTATTGTTTTATATCACATTAGCTGACATAAACTTTTACATTTTAACCATAGACTATAGTCTATGGTCTTAACCCACATGAAGAAAGGGTTTTTAAACACCTTTTGGACATTTGGACCAATACTGTGCAAAAAATACATAGACCGTAAGCCATGCAGTAGTGAGCCGACATGAGCAGGTAAAGGTAGGCGGCAGCCTGTACATGACCATAGACGGTATAACCTGTGTGGGCGTAATCATCGGGTGTTGTGGTAGGGGTAAAACCAAAACGTGTGTGTTTATTACAGTAACGATATTGCAAAATCCATATCGTGGCAGAATGTGTCACCCCTACTGCAGAGGCATCGGTAAACTCTAGCTTTCATGTCTCCATGTTTGTACCGTGTGATAACAGATGCAACTATACTAAAAAATGATGTAATCTATCTTTGGGACTTCAACAGGTTCCACTCCGTGGTGGCAGATCGTTGGGTACTTCCTGGTCTCTCTGGTGAGCTGCTTCTTGTTCATGCTGCTCTCACTCTACAGCTCCTTTTGGGGCTACAAGTACCTAAAGTCAACATTCTACCCCTCCGTCCAGCTGCCTACTCACTTCCAGGTATGCAGCCACAATACGCCACACTTTTACTTTACCTGTGAAAATGGCTTTTATTGTCTTAAATTTGGCCAATTAAATAAATAGTTGATAGTCAGCTGCCTATAGATATAGCAGCTGACGATCAACACTGTTGTCGTTTACAAATGTATCTTACTAAAGTTTTATATTCAGTTCCAACAGAATGTCTCATGTCACTCTCTTCTCTGCTCTTCCTCCTTCTCGCCCCTGTCCTCCCTCCAGTATCTTTGTGACTCCTCTGGGTCTGACATTCCTGGCCTCCTCACCCCAGATTCAGACTCCGAGCTGTTATGTGATAAGGTGTCTGTCTGTTCAGAGCTACCGGTCCTGGAAATCCACAACGCTCCTCCAGAGTTTCTGCCGGCGCCCCCATCAGGACTGGAGCAGGACAGCAGGTTGCTATATCTATATGTTACGTTCATGTTTACAAAGAACAAGTGCATTTAAAAAGAAATGACTCCTCGCATTTCATGGATTTTTAGATTGTATGTGGCTCAGCCAGTGTTTTTTCTCACAGTGTTCACATATAATAATGTGTAGTGTAGTAATGAATAAATGTTTCTGTCTCTAGTGGCAGACACAGTCGCCAGGACAGCAGCGGCAGTGGAGACTCAGGCGTGTACTCCACGGGGGGCAGCGCCAACTTGCAGCAGCCCAACACCGGCCAAGACTCTGGGAAGAGCCCCGTTGACTTGGAGCAGGTGAAGATGCAGGACATGGCTCCAGGGCTCAAGACTCAACTTCTGTTCGCAGACGAGGGCATTGTAGACATGTGTGTCTGAAGGCAGGCACGCAAATAGACGTTTGTTGGGAAGAGCATTAAGCAAAGATATTAAGGAAGATGGAGGTTTGTGGAAAATGTGCATTGTGCCTTTTCTCCAGCTGTCACTGTGAAACAAGGGGAGGAAAGAAAGAAATCAGAAGGCTCAAGATGATGAGTTACAGACTCAAAGTGATGTTTCCAACTCCCAGGACTGGTGAGGTCTTCACTGTTGACGCATCTCTCTTTACAGATGCTTTTGAAGATGCAGACCCTAACCAGGAAGTACTGTTCCATGCTGATTTTAATATGTTGTACATTTCCTTCACCTTGTGTCCAACAGCAACTGTCTTCACCGTCACGCTGTGAGTGGTTGCTGAATGTGGGCGAGAGGATTAGAGTCTATCTGTGTAGCAGTCTGCTTTAATAATGGTTTTAAGAGTCAAATCATGTTTTTTTTATCTTCCTGTCCTATTGCTTTAATGAGGTAACATAAATAGCTTAAAGGTGCTAATAAGGTTTGAATAAATCTAAGCAGAAGTAGTCACCCAGTGTGACTTCAGAACAGTAGATGTGGGAGGCTTTGAATGGAGTTGACAACCTCTTGAAACAGGAGCTCTGTGTTCAATGTTGGTTTTGGAGGCTGGCGTTTGTGGGGCTGTTTAACTGTATTGTGTCTGTTATTAGGCCAAAAGAAAAGAAGACCTGTAGGATAATAATGCAATACAATTCAACAGTGCTGGGCATTGCCAGTGAAAGTTGAGACCTACGGACATTGTGATGTTTAATATTTAAATGTGTGTGTTGTTGAGAAGAACTCTTCTTTAAACAGGCTTTTTGGACCTAAACAGGGTTTGGTTTGCAGTTGATGAGCACTCCATACAAAACAGCTACTTGATGAGTTTCTCTACATAAAATGAACATACTATATTACATACTTAACTGTTGTGTTTCTGTGTGGAAAAGAAATGAAGGACTTTTTCAATTTTCATCATCCAATCAGTAAAGAAATGCAATCTGATTTATACCCAGATAAAACATTAATGGTGACTATAAGCAAGGTTTTGTTTTTTATGTGCATATATTAACTTATTATATGTGCCTCAAGCATTTGAATACATTTATGATTCTTATAGAATCTTGGTACTATACTAGTTTAAAGTTTAATTTCATTTGTATCAAATATTTCTTTCTCAGATTTGTCACTGGATTATTTCCAACTCTGTTTTCATGTTTGTTTTTATGTTTTGAGGAAGAAAACAGAAGTTGCGTCTCCACTTCCAGTTCTACACAGCCTCAGTTGTTCCTGTTGTTTCCCTCACATGTATCTGTGTCCACAAAGACAGAAAGAAGCTTAGCAAACATATTTTGTGGGGGGAAATAGAGAGGGAAAGGGGTGTCGGTGTACTTGTACAGTTTATTAAACAACTTCCATCTGCTTTATAACAACAAATTGCCTTTTCCTGAATCTGCAAGGCTACAGTAGGACGTATGGGTGACATGAGGTGGCAAGTGAAAAACACAACTGATCTGCATGTAGAATGTGATGCTAACACAACGAATATGAATTCAAGGCACAATGTGCACTTTTTTTAGGGTCTTCAAATAATTACAATCTATTAAATGCAACAGGCTTTCAAAGCTTTTAGAAAACTATCTGGACAAAGTTTGATTGCATCCTTTATTGCAATTGCCAATCTGCATTGCCTCAACATGTTGCCCATCACCGTCCACTGCAACTTGAAGTTGTACAGAAGCATATTGTGAAGTAGTGAAGTGAGTGGTGATGTCAGTGTACGTCTCTGGCCTCACATCCACCAACTATTGCATCTATAGCCCCGTGTTAATGGACAATCATGAAAATGAAATAAATCTCTTCCAATACCAAACTTCGGTGTCAAAATGAGCGACTTTCCTGCACGTGGCTTCTCCTGCACACGCTGAGCTCCAGACTTTACACAACTTTGTGACATTACTAACATGATGTATTTTTTTCCACTTTTAATGAATTTGGCAAATAGTTTTATGTTGTTTCCTGTTACCATCACATTTTTTTTCTTTTCTGAATCCCAGACTGATTTATTTAAGTTGTATCACAAGTGAACTTCACTGAACAACACTGAGACTACTGTGATGCTGTTGAATATTAACATTTCAAAGGACTCTACAGATAGTTACCACCAACTCTGCAGTTCTGCAGAGGTGGTTTTTTTTGCATCTTTTCAACTCATTGTTTTGGTTTACAGCCTGCAACCACTGTTGTGTTTGTTTGGCACAATAAGACCCTGGCTGGTGAACATTGTGGAGCATTTAGCAGCTATAGAGCCAGATTTCCCTCAGGAGTTGGTGGAGACCAAAATGGAGCTAAAAGAGAGAATGTTGGACATCATCTGGCCAGAAACACGACTTGATGAATGCTAAGTTTACACTATTTACTTCCCTCTAGTGGTATCTAGCTATACAGATAGCCTTGCTTACTTGTCCAGGTTTTGAAATGTCTGTTTCGGATATTTAACCCTAACCCTTTTCAGAATAGGCATATCCATTACAATGGACGCTCCACAGAGAAAAGTTTACATTGGAACTACTTTCTACCAAAGAAATAACCCCTATGAAAGATTGAGGAATGTAAAAAAGGCACATTGCTGTTAATGATTTGCTGCTGTGAGTACCACAAACCACTCACCTCCACAGCAGACATTTTGACTTATTGTAGGAAAAGCACAGGTGTTATTAATAACATTACAAATGTCTCTGTTCTGTATCCCAGTGAGAGTGACCTAAGCCTGCATGACCCAGACCAGGATCCTGAAAATTAAGCAGCTAAA
Source organism: Cottoperca gobio (assembly GCF_900634415.1). Lineage (NCBI taxonomy): Eukaryota > Metazoa > Chordata > Actinopteri > Perciformes > Bovichtidae > Cottoperca > Cottoperca gobio. Next base: position 2,276,863 of record NC_041375.1, on the reverse strand, counting down.
TTGAATTCAGCCCATTGTATTGTGGAGACGGTTAGCTCAAAGCTTGGACAAGTCAAACAGAACTACTGTATTAGCATGGTCAGATACCACTATATTCGGGGTAAGTACAAAAATGTGTCTTTGTGATTAGTTTTCATGTGCTCCTGTCAATCACAGGCAGGCAGACAACATGAGAATGCAGTGAGTCATGTCACTGTCACTCCTTGTGTTCTACACTTTAATGGTGAGCAGCAGGCACGATGACTCACTGCACGGTCCTGTCATGATGAAGGTGAAAGAAAAGCACAGGAATGCCTGGCATGCTTACTGAGGGACGTGAAGGGAAATGTAAAACTGTCAGCTAACACAAAGACACATATTGATATACCTAAAACACATAGAAAGAACATGCTATTCCTGAACATATATTTTATTGTCACTACAACATTAACACTGTGTTTTTTTCTTATTCTCCGTCACACATCCCATAGCCTCGTCCATACTCCACACACCAACGTGTCCAAACACATCCTGCATCTCATACAAACAGCCCAACATTCACACACACCATCATTGTAACTCTGCTCTGTGTTGTCTGTACGTCTATTACGTCTATCATATTCGTATTCTATATATACATGTCACTCTTTTCTTTTTTTTTTAATGTTTTTTCAGCAAAAGACAGAAAGCCAGAGATGTTAAAATAGGCACTGAGATATGCTTTAAAAATGAAAAGTAAAATATTACCTAATACACTTTCACTGGTAACCATTACAATGCTGTTAAATCAAAAATAATCGGCAAGTATTTTCTAACAGTGTACAGCCGAACATATAATGTAATGCTAGTGTTTGTCTGTATTAATGTAGAGATGTAATATAAATATAATGAAGAATATGATGCAATAATCAGTGTGACATATGAAATGATATGGTAAACTATTAGTATGGGATGTGAGATACAGTTTAGGGTGAAGGGTAGTAAAAGCAATATAACATACTGTAGGCTAGATAGATTATAATAGAGTATCAAATATAAAAACAGTATAAAATATATAGTATGGCTATACTGTAGTTGAGTAGTATAATAGGGAATAGGTATAGTATAATTTTCAACACAATAAATCAACATATTTAGAGAGGTATATAATAAATAATGGTCCTATAGGCTTCAGCCAGGAAATGCATAAGCATAATAGTGATATTCTAAATGATGTTTTTGTCCCTCTGGTACATTATTAATTGATGGCCCTTCATCATATATGTTCCAGTCACCCGCAGGTCTCCCTGGGTTCAGGATGTTTTAAGTTTCAATTCTGGTTTATTTTACACATTGAACATTTCATCTATAATAATACATGATTTTTTTGTTGATTATATTTTGTATTAATAATCAGAATCTGCAAAGTGTGACGGCCCCTGCTAAACCCGTCTTGTGTCAGTCACTGTGTTGTATATCTTTAAGGTGTCAGTGGAGCTGATGGCAGGAAACCCCGTTGTTTTGCTTTGTCTTTTATTTCATGATTTGCTTCACAACATCTTACTCCACATTATCCACACACATCAACTTGCACATTACTGATCACTGATTATCACGTCTCATATTTTGATTTACTTAGCAATTTATGTTCTTTTGTAAATAAATCGCTCATATATTTTGAGTGTGAGAGGCTGCAAAGGCTCGAACTGGTACAAACAGGAATGGGACAGCACTTTGCAACATATTACATTACATTTCATTTTGCTGACACTTTTGTCCAAAGCGACTTACAATAAGTACAAACAGTAACAAACAGTTCGCTTTAGACGCCATTGTTTATTTGTTTTCCAACCAACATGGCGTCGCACGCATACGTCACACAGTTTTGTCACGTGTTTGCACACTACCTATTACGGGGATATATTTAAACGGGAGGAAAGTGGGATAGAAGGAAAATCGGGATAATCCCGGGAAGAACGGGAGGGTTGACAGGTATGCACATCCATGATCCCTGCACGCTTTGATAGTTTGTTTTAATTAAATACAAAGTGTCAAACAAGAAAAAGACTTGTAACGTTACATGGACCGTACAGCCCCCCAGTTAGTTTACCGACACACATATCTGAGATCCACGTGGAGATTATAAAGTAGCAGTGATATTTAGACTCTCAGAGTTTCAGCAGTCAGACAGACAGGAGTAAACATACACAGTAAATATATCAATACAATACACATTATAAAGAATAAATAATAAATAAAATCTGATGGTTCTGATGAATTGAGATTGTATGGAGCCAGTAGTACAGGTGAAACACTGCGCCCTACTTCTCTGGAGCAGAACTACACATTACTTTAAGGGGCGGTTCAGGAAGTCTGATGCCAAAAAACCAAAACAAGGAGAGTTAACAGTTCCCTGAAGTGTTTCGGTTCTAGCGTTTCAACAGACGGATCCTAATGCCTGATGTGGAAGACTAATATGTTCGGGGACTCGTCGCACGATGTGAAATGACGCTAAAGATGCTTCCCAATGTCTTGTGTGTTCTCCTCGTCTCCCAAGGTAACTCGTGAGTTAGCGTTACCCGTTGTATCTAAAGCTAGCCTCCCTGTGCTAGGTGTGAGGCAACATCCTGTATGTGTGCCTCAACGTCCACTACAACCCACACAGGCCTCTTCATTAGCCCTGAACAGTTTAACGTCTCTTACACTGTGTTCAGTGTGCATTTGAGGTTAACAGCTAACGTTAAATTAATAAACAGTCATGCCACACAAAAACTACATCAAAGTAAAAGGTAGATTATCGGAAATGTAACTCCTTATTAGCAGAGATTATGTGTTCGTTAGTAGTTGGATCACACGCATCTAATTTAGTAAAACAAAACTCAGTTTGTTGCGTCTCATAAGGGAAAAGTTCAAACTCATGGCATTAAACATAAAAGAGTAAATTGTATTTGTACAGCTTTAGTGTTAGAAGATAATAAAGTGGATTTGAAAGAGTAAAATGCATATAATAGCATCCTCTATATCAGAGGGGATGATTGTGGAGGTCAGATTGCAGGAAATGTGCCCTTTGCTTTTATAAAGCGTTAATCATCCTCTTCTCATTTGCTGCACTGTTCATGTCCATTCCCATGTGTCCCAGTACTGTCTGAGGCGCCACCAGCTCCACCAGCTCCACCAGCTCCACCACAGAACATCCATGTTGATAAGTGGCAGCTGACATGGAGTCCTGCCACTGACGAGGGAGATGTCACCTACACCGCTCAGTACACCTACAGCAGGTGAGCTCTGATGGTTGGTGCCTTCTGCAGCGTGTCAATCTACAACGTGCATGAGCAGATATATATATATATAAATATTAAAATGCTATTATATCAATGCTTTACCCGCTGTATATACATATATGCATTGTAGCTGTAAATAAAGATTACATCATGACAGATTCTGGACTGATGGTATATCTTCTATGTCCTCAGCTTTGAGAGCAATGTGTGGACAGATGTACCAGGCTGCGTCCGTACATCTTTAAATTCATGCAGTGTAATTTCCACCAAAGCTGGGAGTGAGCATGACTGTGTTATGATTCGTGTGCAAGCAGAGAGACGTGGGCTGACCTCGAAAGCAGTCAAAGCCTGTAGCAACCATGGTAAGAAAGCACAACCTGCCATGTAAACAGGGCAGTGTGCATCAGCATGCTCACAGTGCGCACACTGGCAGTAGTTTAAAGGTTTGTACTAGAAGCTCTGAATGTATGTCGTGTTTGATGCTGTAGTATTGTCTTTTTTATTAAACTAACTGTAGCACAAAAGCAGAACACATACTATTATTTAAGGTCAAGGTCTGAGTTATGATGTGCCTTTCTATCATGTAGTGTGATTCTAGGTGTTAACCAACATAAACATGGTGTGAAATGTCAAAAGCTTAAACAAACAATAGCAAGATTTCATAACTTTCATAACATTTTAACTTCTAAAAATCATCAAGTTGATGTTGCACACACTGATTAGTTATATTAGTAGCTTAGCTACACTTTCATAAAACAAGGATATGTGGAATTTAAATTTTAGCCTATTTTAATAGAATACAAATTTTGTTTCGAGAGAAGTATTTAGCTGACATCGTGACTGGAGAGCTTTAAATATGTCGGACTACAGCAGATTTTCCTGATTATAAAAAAAAAAAATTCCTGAAACGCTGATCTCACACCTACAATATTAACTGATGGGGTCGATCTGTCCTGATTTTGTCAACACTCAACATATTTATTTGTGTTTCTCCAGGGGACACCTGTACTCCTGATTTCATTCTCACTGCAGGGCCTGGATACCTTACTGTACGTTTGAGTACGAACAACACTTTAGCCTCGGAACATGCATACAATGCACAGCACAGGGTTTACTATGGCAAGGAAGGAGAGCCCCTGCAGGTGAGAATCCTTCTCAATTTAGACACACATGCTGTTACTTAGTGTTTAGTACCTGCACTGACGCATCCCTACTTTGTTATTGTGAAGTCCTCTAACAAACCAAAAATGTACAAATGAATCTCAACAGCTCTATTGACTAATATTGAAAAATTAGTTAGAGATAACAAGAAGTTATCCATCCATCGTCTACCGCTTATCCGGGGTCGGGTCGCGGGGGCAGCAGCTCCAGTAAGGAACTCCAAACTTCCCTTCTCCGGACCACAGGCCGTGTTAGTCGGATTCAGGAGTTCCTCAAAGTGCTCCTTCCACCACCCGATAACCTTCTTAGTCGAAGTCAGCAGGGTCCCACCCTTGCTGTACACAGCTTGGATGGTTCCCCACTTCCCCCTCCTCAGGTTCCGGACGGTTTTCCAGAAGCACCTTGGTGCCGACCGAAATTCCTTCTCCATAGCTTCTCCGAAACTCTCCCACACCCGCTGCTTTGCCTCTGCCACAGCAGAGGCTGCCGCCCTTCGAGTCCGTCGGTACCCTGCAACTGATTTTAAATGAATGATTGTCATGCTGCAGAGATGTTCTGTCCTCACATCATATTCTGCAGACTGAAGATGTGTGTTTGGTTCAGATCCCTGCAAAAATCACACCAGAATCGTATGATTATGTTTTTTAATGAAAATGAGAATAATGATGTAAAAAGGATCATTCCCTCTTTTATCACATTGCAATATCATTCAAAAATAATTGCAATTTTATATTTCTTCTAAATTGTCTAGCCCTTTAGGGAACATTGGTCGTATTATGTGTTACTGTTATCCAAACGCTTTGCACTCTTCTGCAGGATTATAAAGATGATGTCGCCTCAATGATCATCGATAAGCTGCAGGAGGGACAGCGTTACTGTATAAAGGTCCAGTATATGGTCTACCATATCCCGGTCGGACTGGCCACCTGCACCCAGTGTGAGGTCATCCCAGAGTCAAGTAAGTTTGTAGTCAAAGAGATGTTGAGACATGAAAGAAACAAATCAGCTTTGTAGTATACACAAGTTATCCAAGTTCCCTGTCCTCCTGACTCATCACAGTAAACATTCATTACCTTGTTGCATGTTAATGCAGCAACAAGCAGGGACCATTTTACAAAGTCCACCATAATGCTGTATTTAGCACTGAAATCCAAAATATGCCTGCTGCAAAAAAGCTTTTTCAGGAAATCATTTGATTTGACTTTGCAATGTAGCAGGTTGTGTTTCACAGCCCAGTCTTAAGTCTTGAATATCAGAGCTTCCTTGAATGCAGAGTTTTAAACAACAGATGTTGTTGGGTGTGCATTATTACCACACATCCTTTAATTTAAACTAAAGCTGATTATAAGTTCATTGTGGTGAAAGTTTATCCACAACATAGCTAAATGCATATTTCTAATTTATAGGTGATGTGAGGATTGTTTTTATTGTTTGTGCTACAACATAAAAAAACCAAGTATGGTCCTTTTTAAGTTTTAAAGCTCATAAATGATCTGAAGCCAGAACATTGTGTGTATGTGTGTGTACTTTCCCCAGGAAAGGACTCTCAACAAACGGTGATAGCGGTATCTGTGGTGGTTGTCGTCGTCCTGCTCCTCTTTCTGTTTCTTCCAATAGCATACTTCTTCATCTTCCAAAGTGGGACAATCAAAAAGTGGCTGCGACCTCCATGCAAGATCCCAGACGTGAGCACCAACACTGACAAACACATTCTCCCACTCGTGTATACACTGTATCAGATACACACTGTGTATCTGAGGTCAATGCAAACACAGAAAATCCTCCAGCAGTCTGTTGACAACTTTAATTAAAGATGACGTAGTCACACAGACTGTATAAAAGAGGTGGATGTAGCCTCTGGGTCTGAAAAGTGAAGCCAATGCGGAAGTGCCTTAAACCTGCATTCTTTCTAACGGTGGGGGCGACTCCACTGGTTGCAAAAAGAAGACTGAGTCAAGAGAAAACGACCCTTCTCACTTTCTTTTATGCGTAATATATCTTTTTGATGCTCCCCAGCTCCACCCTGTAGTGCAAATATGGTCACCTCTGGCTTTAAAAAAACAAGATGGTGACGGCCAAAACGCCAAACTCAAAGCTTCAAAGCAGTAGTCCACAAACCAGGAGGTGTAAAAGTGTAAAAAGGCTGAGAACATTATGATGGTACTAAATGATTGCTATTCTCATGATTTATTATGTCCCCTAAATTGTTGCAGAAACATTTGGGTTTATACCATTTGTTACACAGATTAGGTGCTTAATTTAACCATTTCTTAACTCCAGAATACCGCATTATAGACCAAGACTCACACGAAGAATTCATGCTGTGATTTGGTTTCCAAATCTTGTGATATTTGGAGATTTCTGATTGGATGTTGTGGAAACTGCTCAGAAACCTTATTGTTAATTTAACTAGGAAATCCTCTGAAAGCCCCCAGACTCTATGATACAGCTCACAACAGCTCATTTTATACAGCAAGATCAAGAAAATCTAAATGATCACAAAATGCTCTCACTACAATAAAGTGGGTGCTATGAGGACTCATATGATCACACATGAATACAGTTATGCTCAATGGATCTACTTTTATACGACACCAGTATCTTCACTCTAGCTTTAAAACTACTATCCACAATCAGATTTTTGAGAAGTTAAATGTTTTTTTTCTGTTTTCCTCTAGTTCTTTCTCGATCCATTGCCGGAGCATCTCCTTCCCAACACCAGCAGCAGCCCCCCCCCTAAGGAGCACTGCGATGTCATTTCTTCCATTTTCCCAGAAGAGGTCAGAGAATGAAAGCTGCTCTTTGTGGCCTTATTATGACGTGTAGGGAAGTGTTGACACTCTGCAGCCTGTGGCCCCCCTCACATCTGCTTCTCCCTGAAGACAGACTTTCTGCTGGGAAGGATTTCGTCGAAGTGAACATTTTGATTCCAAGTTAAAAATGTGATTGGGAGGTAAAGGAAGTCTAATTTGATCTAGACATAGCCTTTTAACTCGAGGAGAGAAATGGGAGCAAAGGGACTGAACCCCCCCTGTGTTATTATCCCCACTCTCATTTGGGTCAATATGGCTGCAAGCAAAATGTAACATCAGCACTGAGGTCCAAAAAGAAGAAAGATTTTCTGTGCCAGCAAACAAACTTCCAAGATAAGTTCTGTTTGAACTTTTTATGAGCCTACATATGTAAAATAATGTGTGTGTGTGTGTGTGTGTGTGTGTGCTTATGCTGCTAAAGTGACAGAAAAAGAAAAGCACTTTGAACCAGATTATAACGCTCGTAGCATTAACTAAGTTGGGTTTAGTTTTGCCCTAAAACAACAAACACACAGAAACAATCCAACTCAAGATTTTCTTTATGTCTTTAAGGGTTCTTTAACCCCAACATCTTTAAATGTTGCACAGCTCCCTCAAAATAAATCATTTGTTGAATCTGTGATCTGGGAGGAGTCTTTGTCTCAAACTCTTATGAATGAATCAGAAAACACTTGACCTGAAGCCGTCAGCTGCGAGAGTTCAGAGTGAAGACTGAGGTCACTACTGGGAACTATAACAACACGGGGATTGATCTTCAGTCCATCTTAAATCATTAAATGGACACAAGACGCTAAAGCATTGGCACATAGTTCTATATTTCTTAAAAACAAAGTCTTCAGTGTTCATCTTTATTCTGGAGTCATACTAAACCTTAGTTCTGCACCTGTTGGACCATGGGAACTACAATGGGTTAGGGTCAGGGTTACAGTTACGTTTGTCTGGTTCTGCCATGTCTTGAGTGTTTTATACTAATTTGAACATTATGTAACTATTCTGAACTTTGTGTGAGGTGATGAGTTTACAATCGTGTGTCAGCTGGATGTTGCAGGGTTTTGTCAAGTCAAAGCTTTTGAGTAAAAGTGCATCTTATTACATAATAAAATGGTCTGATAGCAAGGAGTGTCCTTTAATACTGTTACTATAGCACCATCCTGGATGACTTTTGATGCCAAACCTAATTCCATCTACAGAAAGGACAACAGACATTTTCTTAAGAAAGCTTCACAAGATTTGTTCTATACTTTAAAAAGCCTTACATCTCACTTTACATGACCA
>NC_041375.1:2251484-2268175 GCF_900634415.1 Cottoperca gobio | reverse complement strand
GTAGAGGATGCATACATGCATGTCTTATTAACATCTTCTTTACACAACCTTAGGCCTGATTACGTTTAGGTTACTTAGACATACATTTAGTTCTACTCAGTTTGAGAGGGGTTAAGCCCCACATTTCCCTTTCTTATAAAATCAAATCAAATTTATTTGTATAGCCCAATATCACAAATTATACATTTGTCTCAGTGTGCTTTACAGACTGTACAGGTTACGACACCCTCTGTCCTTAGACCCTCTGTCCTTAGACCCTCTGTCCTTAGCCCCTCGCATCACACAAGGAAAAAACTTCCCTAAAAGAAACCCCAAAATTAAGGGGGAAAAATGGAAGAAACCTCAGGAGAGCAACTGAGGAGGGATCCCTCTCCATGGACGGACAGACGTGCAATAGATGTCGTGTGTACAGGATAAACAACATAGTACAAATACAACATTTGACAGAAATTATGTTGTGTTGAAAAAGAGAAAGTTTGGATGATCCAGGAAAATGTCAATAAGGCTTCCCGGTGTCCAGCAGGACCAGGGCAGCAGGCGCAGCCACGATTCATGATCCTGACGTAAACTTTATCAGTGGCAACCTGCCACATGAGAGACAGACACTCCGGGGATGATGTCCTGGTAAAAAGGACTGGTAAATGCCAGTTTTCGTTTAATCATTTGTTTTTGGATTGCTTATAACTATTTATATTTGGTTCGGACATAAATTCAGACAGCTCTTATTAAAAAACATTTACATACTCAATTATAGTTGATTTTAAGTCAATCTATTATAACCACTACATATAAAACAGATCTAGCTAAATGTCACACTTAAGTGATATACATACAGTACCTACAATATTACAATACTTGATCACAGGTATGCCGAATTAAAGAATGATAAATTAACGTTTTTGTACCTAAAAATAAGCATGATGCTATAACATCTTAACTGCCATTTTACTGAAGGAAGTTTCTGATTACTTCCAACCTTGGAATAGTGAACATAACAGACACACCAGAATCTGGCTAATTGCTAATATAGATTAAGCTAGCTCTATCCTAACGTTAGCACAGCAATCCTTTTCCCAACATTAGGCTACACTGCGTCCCTATCATTGCTATTTAATAAAACATTATCGATTGTCTTGTTCTGTCGTTTACACCATTACTAATTGATAATCTTAACACACAAATCGTCCGTGTTGTGTCAAAGCTCTAACAATGTTAGGAGGCTAACGTGAGCTAATACAGCGCTAACGTTACTCCAGCTGAGGATGCAGCTTTCTTGTTTACATCGTTAACATGGGAAGAAAGCTAACCGGTTAGCAAATATCAACCACGAACTATTAATAATTATAGGCAACTTAGTTATAACCTATAATGAAATGCTTATATGTTAAGTGTTACATGCAAGAGCCCACCTTGTCAAATGCCCGACATTGCTTTATACTTTTTATTTTCCTTCTTCTTCTACTTCTTCTTCTTCTACTACTATCTTCTACTTCTTCTTCTTCTACTACTTCTTCTTCTTCGTCTTCTTTAATAGCAGGTGGCAACTAGCGTTTTAGGTGCCTTACCGCCACCTATTATGCGGGAGTGTGGATCAGAGTTCTAAACGAATTCTCTCTATTAACTCAGTAACTTATATTAAAAAAAAGGCTTAAAAGGCTTTATATTTTCCTTCCTCAATGTTAAATGAATGCAATACTCCCTCCTTAATTCTTAATTCTTTAAGTTTAAGTTAATTCCCCTGTGTGTTTCATACTTCTGGCAGGGACAGATAACATGTTCAATCGTTTCCATTCGACAAACTTGTGTTTGTGTAATTGTTGGTATAAGTGAATGTGAATCCAACAAATCCTTATCATTTAAAATGTGATTTGATCTCTTACATGACAGGGTGCGCATATAGGGTCACTCCTGCATATTGAGGACACAACTGTTCAATCATTTCACTAATTAAAAGGGGAAAAGAAAGAGCTGCTCATTTTACAATGTACATCGCAAATTACAATTGTGAACAGGAAAAAATGTCTTGGGGGTTAAATCAGATTTGCAATTTTTAAACACAAACTATTAATTTGAGTCCCATCTTAATTTACTTTAAAGGGCAACAATGAACCTTTAAGATAAGATTACTGTGACACGGTGTGACATTTAGATATGATATATATAGTAGGTTTTAGTTAAAATAACAACAGTTGTTTGATTTGTATAGCACTGTTACAGGATATAAACAGACACAGAAAGGAAAGCAGAGAACAGAAAAAAATTAATACATGGAAACATCAATTATTAAGATACAACAATTATCAAGAAACAGTCACCGGTCAGCAGGCAGGCTGCTCCGTGCATCAGCTGCATTAATGCTACATTTAGATTTAGTGAAAGCTATTGGGAAATTAAGAGGTGCCTTGTGACCTGAGAGGTCTGCTGGGATTGAAAATTGAGAGCACGTCTTATTACACGGCGGTTGCCACTGAGAGCCTGAGTCCTGAGTCAGTCCTTACTCTGTGGAGCTTTGAGTGCTGAACTAAAAGACGGACAGCTGCTTTCTGGATTAGCTGCACCCAGTGAGCGGTTTTAGCAAAAGGATCATGAAGATGGAATTGCAGTAACCCAGCTGACTCATAACTAAGGCATATAATACATATTTTTAAATATTTCTTGGATGGAAAAGGGTGATCATATTCTACTAATGTAATTGTGAAAGCTCAGCTGGTATAAAATCCTCCACTGTGGACCCCGGTCCGCTTTCTCCATCCAGTCTGTTGCTCTACACAGTGGCGGGTCTGCTGCACAGGCCTTTTCTGTTGTTTGCTTTTCATACAGTTCGTTTTGTCTGCTCTGTGCAGCGACAGTCTTGCCGGGTTAGTGACCTTGAGCAGGGGGACCGGTCAGTTCGCCCAGCCCTGGGCTCAGCTAGATTTCTGGAAACGGGTCTGCTGGGTCTGGAACGGTCTTTCCCTGACTGTATTTGATGAGGAGGCTCCTCTCCTCTCCAGAGAGTATCTGGCTCCAGAGCTGGAGGATCCTCTAAGCCACCTGGCTAGAGGTTAGACCCAGCAGAGAGCCCACGGCATGGGCATCGCTCAGTGCCGGCCCCACTGCATCCACCAGCTGTTGTAAGCACAGGGTCCTGGACCTGCACAGTGCCACTATCAGGCTTGTAATCCACACACAGCAAAGACACAGGATGCCAGTTACCGATCTCCTGCAGGTTGCCCTTCTTAGGCAGAAGTGTTATCACTGCTCTGCGGCAAGACAATCGCCATGGAACCAGAGGCCAGGCTTTCATTACAAACATCTAAAAGATCATTTGCAAAAATGTCCAGAAGGTTTTTTAAAAAGTGAGGCCGTCGATGCCGGGAGCTCGTCGTCCCTGCATGGCCTGTAAAGCAATCTGCACCCGCACAGTCAACGGCCCCTCAAGCTGTGACTTGGTCTCCTCGGAAACCTGCCAGGCTTCCTGTAACAGCTGTCACTCAAGGGGGCGTGTGGGTATGATGTTGAATCCAATCAAAAGAGGGCCCTTGGATTCAGGAAAATTCAGGTCATTTGGCACAAATCTTTAGGGTTGTTTATTTAGCACGTCTTGAATTTTACTTAAGTCGTTGAAAAATGTAGTACACCTGTTCATCGTTTATCTTTTTGACATATGCTGTATAAAAAAATAAAATTAAAAAACACCACAAACTGAAGTAAAAACTGTATGAATGCACGAGCAACTTTATTAAAACATCGAACCACTCGAAGAGGGAAAAGCAACACTGAAATTGTGTGTGTGTGTATATATATATATATGTGTCTATATATATATGTATATATATATGTGTCTATATATATATATATATATATATATATATAGACACACACACACTCTCACAAGTACACAGAGCATGACGTCTGTATCTGAAGTCTGTAAGCGAGGCGTTTGTTAGAAGAAGTCTGCTGCCAAGGGGCGGCGTTTAGCCATGCCCTTTGGAGTGTTCAAGCTGGACTTCCTGTTGGCCTTGGGGGTCTTTCTGGCAGAGAGTGATGTGGGCGGAGACTTTAAGACCCCAAACTTAGGTTTCTGCGTTGGGTCAAAGGGCACTCGTGATGACCCGTCTGGACTCACCAGCAGGCTGCGGTCAGTCTTCCTAAACTCTGCTCCATGACACGGAAAAACAAAAAAGGTACAAGCAACATTGTTACTACGACAACAGTGGCGATATTTACTCAATGTGTTACATTATTATCTAGCTTACAGATGCACAACAAACAGCTGAAATACTACTAAGCTGACGTTTAAAGTTTATTCTTATTATATATTAAATTTAGTAGCTGTTCTGGAGTTTTGTGGAAAACAAAGAAATTTGAACATCTAGAAAAGAGTAATTTATTTTACCCAAGCAATTAGGACTACAAGTACATGTTGCCTTTCTTTAAAAGGTTTCTAAACCCAAAGATGTTCTATTAAATATGCTGGAGGACTATAAAAACTGAAGCTGCAAAACAATATCGAATCAATCACTCATCTAAACTTGTTGGCAATTCATTTGCTGTCGATCAACTTCTCAATTAATCAACTAATTGTGTCAACCATTGTTTGTACTAATGACACAGTTACTGGTCTTTGCATGTAAGGGCACCAAGAAGCTCCAGGTTTAATATGTATAAAAACAATTGCTGTCTGCCACTGATTAAACTAAAACTGATTAGGCATGCAAACTTAAAAAAAAACAAAAAACATAAAATTAAGGCTGATTTTTGAAAATGCGTTTGGTCTGAGCACATTACTGTTACATTGAATACAGCTTTAATATTCATTATAAATATCAAATTGCATCCAGTTTCTTACCAGCCGTCTTATTATTCTTGAGACCGAAGGTCACCTTCTTGGAGTCTGATTGGGGAGTTTGACTCTTCTGTGGATTACAAACATAGGAAATAAGTCAGACACGGTTACATGCAGTACAACATTACTACACCTCAAAACCTTTTTCTTGTATTCTGAGTGAACAAACTCTTTGATTCTTAGTTATGACTGCGGATCACTTTTACCTTCTTGCTGGACAGCGGCGTTCTGCAAAAGAGTGCTGTCGGGACGGCAGCATTGCTCTGGAAGGTTATCAGGTCAGACGCTGACCCTAAGGAAGTCTTCGCCTTCTTTTGTGACTTTTTAGTGCGCAGAGATATGGATGGCTTTGTCAAATCCTGAAATGGAAAACCAGTTTAGAAGTCAATAATGTCTCCGTGTTTTCAGATGGTCTCCTCATTAAATACTCACACTTCCTGCTTTTGACTTCTTGGCGACAGTTTCTTCTTCTGCAAAGCCGTTGATGGACGTAGCCTCCTGTGCAGCCGCCTCCAGCTCATCGGCCTCGTACTCAAACACCACAGGGATCTTCCTCTTCTTCTTCTTCTTGGATGGTTTCTCAGAAGAAGAGACCACTTCAGTTTCATCCAATGGGAGCTCATCGAAGCAGCAATCCATCTGCAACTGCGTTTCATCTTTCTTGTCCACCTGGGCTGCTGCCGACTTCTTTTTCTTCTTCTTTGCTGGTGTCGTCATGGTGATCTTAAACTCGGCATCCACAGCCTGAGGCGTTTCCGTCGATGTCTCCTCTTCTACTGTTGTCTTCAATTCTTTTTGAGTCTTTTTCCTCTTCTTCTTCAGTGGTGTTATAGTGCTCTCATCTGCAGCAGGTGAAACGTCCTCCTGCTTGCCTTTCTTCTTCTTTTTAAGTGGCACTGCGGTGGCATCTTGTGATGCTTCCTCATCAATTGATGGGACTTCAGCATCAGTTTGTTTCCCCTTTGTCTCCAACTGTGCCTCAGTCTCAACCTTTGGTGCTTCAGCCTTGAGGTTCTTTTTCTTACTCCTCTTTTTGAACGGGGTTGTAGAATCATCTGGCTTGTCCAGTTCAGTGGTTGGGCCATCTTCTTTTGAATCCTCACAACATTTTGATGGGAAATCTGCTTCTGTGCTCACAGCATTACCCTCATCCTCCTTGAGATGTTTCTTAGCCATCAGGCCCTTCTTTTCCTTCTTTGCAGGAGGTGCATCAGTCTCAGGTGGTGTCGTTTCATTTCTTTCAGCAGACTCCTCACTACTTACTGGTATGATCTCAGCTTCTGCATTGACCTGCGATACAGCAACAATCTCATCGGAATGAAACACTGCCTTCAGAGACTTCCTCTTTTTCCTCTTCTTCTTCTTCTTCTTCTCCCCCGAGACTGTAGCAGCAGTTTCAGAGGACCTCTCTGACTCTGCTCCAACAGTCTGCTGATCCTCTGCCACCTGTGTCACATCAGCTTTGAGCTCAGAAGTCTCCTCCTTTTTCTTCTTGTTTGAAAACTTTTCAGATTGGTCCTCGTCAGTTGTGCAGGGAGTTGGTCGGCTCGTTTCTTCTGTGACTGTGACTGCAGGCTGTTTCTGTACTTCAGAGAGGAGCAGCGTTTCGGACTGATCCTCTGGAGTAGCTGCCTCCGTCACTTTCACAGATGAGAGGGAGTCAATCTCTTCACTTGTCCTTTGAGCTTGAGCCACAGTCTGTTCTTTTTCAGACCCGTCTGCGTTTTCCTCAACACCTGCACTTCCACCCTGCCCTGCTTTCCTTTTCTTCTTCCTCTTCCTCTTCTTCTTCGTTTTGTTTTCATTATGTGCAGTTACATCAGCTGGGTCATTGTCATCTTTCCCTGGCTCTTTGTTTGGCTTTTTGAGTGTGGATGCCTCCCTTCCTAAAGTAGCAGAGACAGATCAGTTCAATTAATTGTCATCATTAAATGGCGAGCACTGCAAGGAGACAACATGTAGTTCATTTCTCCATTTCTGATGTTTATTTTTTAAAACAGACGTAGGACAAGATGTAGGACATTAAAAAGTTACAGCTCTATGTTCAGGAGGTCACTTTTATCCGAGGGGGAGGTATTGTGGTCAGAAGTCTCAAATATTGACGTTATCTGCTCCACTAAATCTATTCTTTTTATTAAAAAGAATAGATTTAGGTCTTTAGGGTCTTGAATAGCATTTATTCACCAACAAACTGCACACAGCTATAGATTAATGCTACTCGCTGTCATTTTCAACCTCACAATCCAGTCTCGCCAACATTACGCAGCCAGCACCACTCGCTACACGATGTAAACGATCTCCTGCTCGGTTTTTCGTGATGGTCTGCATTATTCGTGTGTCCCCCTTCACAGGAGTGATATGCGCCTCCGAATTTTACTCCTAGCTGCTTCAGTAAAGGAATAGCCTCAGCCTTAGTATTACATAGAAGTACATGGGACGAGCAAGTTCAGCTTTATGAAAGGTGAGGAGAAAGATATTACACAGGGTTTGCCGTTGTTCTTCATTCAGCTTGTTTCGCCATCTACCAAGTGGGTGGCTGGATAGTTCTTCTTTGCTAGCTTGTTTATTAGCGATAGCGTATGCCACATTAACATGCTCTTTGCTCTTTCCATGCTTTTCAAACAAAGGGTGGTTGAAATTCGTCGAGCCCGTATAAAACGCACCCGTTTTGTCTGCTGTGGATGGGAGCGGCATATTTTGCACCACATTTCAGGGAACTCATCATCGGCATCCAGCCACGGCACGTCTTGGAGCCACTTTTAAGAAAAGATTTTCTCCCGCTCCGGTTGCTCTGCTCTTGCTTAGTTTGCTGTTTTTTTGCATGTGGCGAAACGCCAAAGTAGCTGCTTAATGTATTTTGGACTTCATTGAGTGTTGACAAGAAACACTTGTAGACAAAATATGTGTTGTTTTGATGACCTATCAGGTATGCAATGGCGCATAGTGACACAAGTGACGTTTCACAATCCAGAACAGTCAGAAATCACCATTATCATTTTATATATTATTATATTTAATCACCTGCTGCCATTAGTTTCTGTGAGCACAATGATGCTGTGTTTCTCCTGGTTAGAGGTCTAAACCTCTCGTCCTTATGAATGTAACTGAACTCGGGTTAATATAACACAGCAGGTAGTTTGTCTATCAGTGTTTTCAGGGAAGCTCGCCAGCTACAATGTCCCCTCACCAAACTGCTACCCTGGACCCAACATGTTCATCTCATGAGCATAAGTACAAGGTCAAGTGGAAATGTAGAGGAAACTGTTATATTTTGTCCCCACACCACATATCCTAAGGACTTATTTTTTATTAACTGATTGAACTAATTAATTTAAAGAAATGTACTTTTTCTACCAACTACTCGAAGGTATTACAGTATTACAGTCTGTACACTCCATCTGAGCCTTTTATCTAACCGTGTTAGTTATTGCTCTATTGAGTTTTACCTTCTTTAACAGCAGATTAAAGAATGTTGCATAATCTGGAGGTAAATGTGGAAACATGAGATACCTTTACTTTTCTTGGCTGCTGGAACACCCTCATCCTCCACGTGACCTCGTCCTCTCTTCATCCGCTTCCTGCTACCAAACATGTCATCATCCTCATCTGTGGAGACCTCCTCTGGATACTCGTCCTGAGGAAAGATGCCTGAGGAAATCCAGGAATACAGAGTGAGACAGCACCAGAGATGAAGAACAAAGTGTTTTCATTAATAACAAAAACCAAGTGTGAAGAAACATAATCAGCTTTTACCTTCATTCAGGTCACGCAGTCTGCCGTCCAACAAAACAAGGTGAGAGAAGGAGGGGAAATAAATGATTATTCATGGTGCAGGATAAATACCAAGAGAAGGCAGGATTAAACCCACAACTCAACAAAGTACAACCAATATCTTTCTTTGGGTGCAAAGGTTCATCATCGAAGGCTTGCAGCAGAGCAGCCACACACACACCCGTGCTCTTTAACACCGAACGTGTTGTCGGTGACACGTTGCACAAGCGAAACTTGTAATTACGTCAGGGTTTGCGCTATCGAAAAAGTTCCAATGTTTTTTGTTAGCTGAGACTCTGCGCTTTACAGCAAATATCATTACGGTAACTTCACTTAAGGCTCTCCCGGAAGCCCGCCAAACAGCGCCTTTGTTTTGAGCGAATACACACAGCGCTGGAGACACACAGACAACACAGCGGAGAAATAGAGCCGGAAAACAGCAGATTTAATCTTCATACGAGTGACCCAGAGAAAAAAGGCACCAAGGATTATGGCCACCTCCACCGGTGAAAATGATATGCATGAACTGCAAGGCCATCTACCACCCAAGACAGCACCTTGCAGTGGACAAGAGGATGGTTGGTACCAAGGCCAGGCTCAGCATCAAGCAGTACATGAAGGCCAAGCCAACAAAGTGGGGGCTGAAGTTTTTTGTGCCTGCTGTCATGAACGGCTACACCATCAACTTCAAGCTCTGAACTCAAGAGGAGCAATGCCTGGAGGTGTGAGGACTGTGAGGTGGACCCGTGTCTGAACAGTCACTTGCAGTACCACCAAGACCTCTGCATGTGAAGGGACACTCAGAGGAGAGAATTACCCTGTGTGGGGAAAAACGCCTGGACATATTTTACATTTTATGGCCTGTTTTTGCAGATTTAAGAGTAAAAGACTCAAAACTTTTACTGGAAATAGTTGTATACATTTCAAACTTCAAATGTAACATGTTAAATATCTTATTCATGTACATTTGCAGTGTTTTTTGTTCACTAAACCACTAAACTCAAATTCCGCTTTTGTGTTTCTCTTCATTTTAAACTCTCAATAAATTGTAAATAACTGCTAGATATTGAAAATTCCAGGTATTCTTGAAAAATGGGCAAAAGCACTTACTCACAGGACATTTTCTGACCTTTTTATAGTAGCAGAAAAGTCCAGACGGAAATATTGAGGCTTTTTAGACTGATTGGCTGATGAGCAGAAGCGCTATAGAAGCTACAAAAGGGCAGAAAGCACTTCAGTCAGGCGCTGTGATCAATCCTTTTTAAATCAGCTTTGATCACTTGGATTCCTACACTATATGGGCAAAAGTATTGGGCCACTCCTCTTAATCATTGAATTCAGGTGTTTCATTCAGTCCCATTGCCATAGGTGTACAATATCAAGCACCTAGCCATGCAGTGTGCCTTCACAAACATGTGAAAGAATGGCTCGTTCTAAAGAGCTCACTGAATTCCAACGTGGTTCTGAAATAGGATGCACCGTTGCAACAAGTCAGTTGGTGAAAGTTCATCTCTCCTAGATATTCCACGATCAACTGTAAGTGGCATAATTGCAAAGTGGAAACGTTTAGGAACCACAGCAACTCAGACCACGTAAAGTTACAGAGCTGGTCGCCGAGTGCTGAGGCGCAGAGTGCGTAAAAGTCGCCAAAGCTCTGCTGACTCAATAACTGCAGAGTTCCAAACCAGCTCTGGCATTAAAATCAGCACCAACACTGTGCGCCGGGAGCTTCATGACATGGGTTTCAATGGCCGAGCAGCTGCATGCAAGCCTTACGTCACCAAGCACACCACTCATAGTGGTGTAAAGCACGGCGCCACTGGACTCTGGAGCAGTGGAAACGTGTTCTGTGCAGTGCCGAATCATCTCTATCTCTGATGGACGAGTCTGGCGAACTGGCATGAGAACGTTACCTGCCTGACTGTAAAGTTTGGTGATAATGCTATGGGGTTGTTTCTCTGGGGTTGGCCTCGGCCCCTTAGTTCCAGTGAAGGGGAATCTTAATGCTTCCTCTTACCAAGTCATTTTGGACAATTCTATGCTTCCAACTTTGTGGAAACAGTTTGGGGAATAACCTTCTCTGTTCCAGCAGGACTGTGCCCCAGTGAACAAAGCAAGGTCCATAAAGGCTCGGTGTGATGAGTTTGGTGTGGAAGAACTGGAGTGGCCTGCACAGAGCTCTGCCCTCAAGCCCATTGAACACCTTTGGGATGAACTAGAACAGAGATTGGGGGCAGACCCTCTCGTCCAACATCAGTGTCTGACCTCACTAATGCTCTTCTGGATGTACGTGCAAACATTCCCACAGATAAAATGTTGGAGAAAGCCTTCCCAGAAGAGTGGAAGCTGTTATAGCTGCAAAGGAGGGCAAACTTCATATTAATGCCTATGAATGGGATGTTGTAAAAGCTCCTGTAGGTGTTATGTGTAGGTGGCCCAATACTTTTGTCCATATAGTGTACAGTGTTTCCCCTAGGTTTACTGCTTTGGGGGGGTGCTCGCCGTGCGACGTGGGGGGTGCATTTTCAGGGTCCTGGTACTGTGAATGCTGGCTCATGTCATGGTTTACTGGGACACTTGAATAGAACACAGCCATGTTAATAACTTCATGTTATTAGTAACACTATGACAAGACAGCATGACTAATGGCAAAAATGCCTATCAGCAGAAACAGTGTTATTATTACTATGTTATTGTACACAATAGAAAAGCTGCAATTATAAGGCCCAAGTTGTCATGAACTAAAACCATCCTTTAATTAAACAAAAGTGAAACGGTAAACTTTGATCACAAAAGACACATTTGACATTGAATTAGTTTTTCCTCACATGAGCAGAAATACTGCGTATGCTACTAAGTTTTGCGATACTATCGGTTTTATGGGCTTTTCAAAGTAGCTGCCTGCACGCACACACGCACACACACACACACACACACACACACACACACACACACACACACACACACACCTACTCACACTCTGATGATTTTGTAGAGTCTCTGTCTGTTCTGGCTGGGTGTGCTGCTCCGACTGGCCAACTCAAACAGCTTGTCTGCCAGGGCTGCATAGGCAAACTGCAAATACACAAACACCTCATTAGAAACCAAACAAATGCATCACCATTATAAATGTCCCCCCCATCTAAATGAAACTGAAAAGCAAAAATGTAACATTTGTAAAAACAGAAAGAATCTTTGATCTGATGAAAGTAAAAAACAGAAATCAGTCCCTATGAATGAATGAATGACGTAGTAATCAACCTTTACTCAGCTGCTACACTCTCAAGTTCCTTCATGCGTTTGCACGTTTTACAAATGGAACACTTGTAATAAATATAAATAAAATAAAATGGGAAAGGTTCCTTTCTCCAACAACTTTAAAGTCCTAAGTTTAGCAGGTAAAGTATAGCAGGGAGTTTGACATAAACTATGTAGTTTATAATATGTATATTATAGAACGTTAGAGTATAAAGCAAGTGGCACGCATCAAAATAAAATGTTTGACCATAACAGATTAAATTAAAGAATTAAACCTGTAAGACTGGTCCGACGTCTTCATCACATGACTCCTCTGTGTCGGAGTCTTCCAAGTGAAGAAGTTCATCAGCATCGTCGTCATCTTCATCGTCGTCCTCTTCATCGTCGTCCTCGTCATCGTCGTCCTTTTCTTCATTTCCTGAAAAATAGAAACCAGCACAATATGTACCCCTCATTAAAAAAACTCAAGTCTCTCTCTCCTCTTGCCCCCCTCACCCTCCTCCCACTTCTCTTGCCCCCCTGAATGTGATAATCTGTTGTCTCTGGAGATGTACCGTTAATCTGCTTCCATGTCCCTTTCTCGCCCACCGGTTTGATCATTTTCTCTTTCAGTTCGTCGTCACGCTCGTCCTCTTCAGAAGCCTGTCCCGAGTCTGAGTCTGAGGCCTCAGCTGCTTTCACCTCCTTCATCAAATCTTCGATAGCAAAGGGGGCCTGGTCAATAATAGTGCTGAGGATGCTGTTGCAGATGGCACTGAAAAGAGAGCGACTGTGGAGAGAGACATGAAGAGAAGCAACAGATGAGGGAAAGTAGTGCTCTGCAGACAAGCTGCTTCAGTCAGCGCAGACTTTTCAAATCCAACATAAAGGATATAAAAGACTTATCTTACATACACTAATGTTTAAATGTTTGGAACTCCTGCCACTAAGCTTGATTGGGTCCAGTCAGGACTCCTCTAGATCTTTGAAGCACTTTCATGCTTTTAGGTTGCAGAAAGTCATCTTTACAAATGCACGTTATTCTGTATGAAGGGTTTGTCTGTCATGTAGCACTGTGGGGACATCGACTGAATGGAAGTTTGAATCATTTCATTCTTCATGTAACTTTGTATATCTGCTCAAATGTTTCATTGGCAGTATAATACGTCTACGGCTTCTTCTACTGTGGCCAATTAGAAACAGCACAGCAACTTTCAAATACAAATTGACAAAACCATTTTAGTGGCGTTTTGGAAAACATTAAACATGATGACACAAAAGCTCCACCAGCACCGAACACAGAAAACAACAAAGACTACAAACTCAGACATTTAATGTGGATACAGGTCCCAAATAACCTGTTCTGCATAAGAGTGGTATTTCTGATTCTTAAATCCATGGTAACTTTTGCAATTATTATAATTAAAAAAAAATAACATTTGCAATTTATATAGTGTCTATTTCAACACATGAAGCGGAGAAAGCTGAGCTGACGTGGACTTACTCCTTGGTTTTGGCTGCTGTTTTGCAGAATGGCTCGATGAATATCAAGTTCTGATCAGCAGTGAGCTGTGGAAAAAAGAGCACATAAGGCTAATTGTAGCGTCAATGTATTTCCTCTTAAAGTGTTGCAACTAGTCTAAGTTCCAGTGTTTCCCCACCAGTGTCAACGGAGCCCAGAGTTCCTCCCTAGATTCCGTGCTGACAGAAAAGACTAATAGCTTAGAGACGAGGGGTGAAAGAGGCCCCCTCCCAAACATAAGTGCAGATTTAATCAAACAGGATAAAACCTTGGGACAGTGGATGGCTTTCAGTCAGGTTATGCTAATGCTTCCTAAGCTCCAACTCTTTGTTGTCCTTCTCACCTCTCATCAGGATAAAGAGAATGATGACACATGAAGACTGAGGTGTTATCAACCTTTTAAAACAGGTTCCTCATCAGAGAGATCTAAAACTCCTGAATGGTATTTGAGTGGACACGGGAAAAGATCACAAACGTCAGCTCAGAAACAGTACGGCTACAACTTTCATTGGCTTGTCATTTTAAATGCCAAAGCAGCTGATCACTCAATACAGCATTTATATTTTCATAGTGATAACCTGTAATCTTATTGATCGACATCTCATTCAGCTGGAAGTGCTCTTTACAATTGTTGACACTGCGATCAAATGAAGAGTTCACACGTAATAATAAAACCTTGCAGGTGCAGCAGTACCAGAGTGTACACCGAGTCTCACTTTAGATTCAGATTTTATCAGACTCAAATATGTGTATTTGTTGCGATCTGGCAACTCGGCTAAACCTCTCCTCCTTTATGACTGTAGATCTCATAAACACAAAGTTAAACCGTTATTCATCCCAAATGCCAAGAATGTGTTGGAAGCAGTGGCGGTGCTGTACCTCTGCTGATCCCACAGCTGCCAGTTCAGTCATGTAAATGTCTAGGATGTGGAACTGCAGCCCGATGGGCGCTGCGCTGCTGCTCTGCAGGAGCTGTGCTGTTAGCAGCTCCAGAAACCTGCCAACCACACTAAGGAGACAAGCCAACAGTTATTCACCTCATAATGACATGACATGTCCAAAAAGGTTCAGTACACAGTTTTAATACATTACCAGCTATCCCAGTTTTTCCTCTTAAGCATCTCAAAGGTTTGTCGGAACATGAAGCGAACCAGCTGTGAAAGAGAGACAATAGAGAAATCACACAGTCTACTTTTAGGTTTTTCATTTAGGTCAGACTGCCCATTCACCACAGGCAGGGCGTTTCCTTTCAGGTGGAAGATGTTAATGGCAAGAGTAACAGAACATGTCAGACTCCATCGTACTGTAGCCGAGCCGTTTACTCATCTCCCTGATCAGGTGTTGTTACCCGCTGGATATGAACAAGATTGGTTTTCATTTTGTTATTCTGAGTTTCCCAAGATGAGTCTCAGCTGGCTACCAATTGTGATCATGCCTTAGCAGGACTTGAGATTAACACTGACCGTATATAAGGAGTAATTGATTTGACAGGCAGGGTTGGTGAGATATATATAAATACTGGATACTTTTTTTTTGATAGTCATTACACATTTCTGCACACTACTACCACTTTTAAAACTGTACATCTTTTCCAACTCATTGAACAGTCTCCTCACACTCACCTGGAAGAACTTGTCCATCCGCAGCCTGTCGATACCAGTCCACTCTCTTTTGAAGGTCTGCAGGAAGCTCTCCAGGTACAACAACTCTGCAGGGTACAGCACAACATCATCGGGGAAATAAAGCTTTTTCTCATGAATCAATCAATTAAATGACACGAGACTGTGACACCAGACATGGCCACTTACGTCCATCGATATTGTGGAAGCTGTGGATCAGGGTGGAGATTTGGTTGGACAGCTCCTCCTAAAGAAGAACATTAAAGACTGCATGAACAGAAACATCTAAAATCACATTTAACGATTTATGACCGATACGCATTCAAATTTCTGATTTGGACTTGGAGAAGGTTTTCATTCCCGTTCAAGATACGGTCCGGGACCCTTGTGGAAGTTTGAGGCCAATAGCAAAACGATATTTTGCCCAGTAACGAGTAATGGGCGAACGCTACTGAAATATGGTGAACATTAGCTGTACAATAGTAATACTAATATGAAATGTAATAAATATTAACAATGATGTTAAAATACATAAACCCACAGTCGTCTTAAACCAATGAGGTACATTAATATTATGTGTCAGCAAATATTATTTATTAAATGCAGACAATGCATTAATTAATGATTTTACTGAAACATATTGCACAACAACATGTGGATCTAATGCTGCACTTCAGATGTAACGACAGCACGAGACACCAGATGTCACTGTTCCAACATCTTTTGGCACAAATAAAAAGAAAGCCCCAAAGCGAACAGCTTCATGTGCCCATCACTACCTCCAACAATCGTTACGCTGATATCTCTTCTCAATAAAACATTTAACATAATCACTTTCAGCACAAAAGAGGCAAACATTTTTATAATCTACCAATCATTCCAAGGATTTCATCAAGCAAAAGAGGGATAATAATTAAATAAATTAAGGAGAATATTGACTGCTTCCAGCCTCAAGTGTGAAGAGTTTTGTACTGTTGGTGAGAAAAGAAAAGACATCACCATGGGATTTCTAACAGCTATTCTTACGACAGTATTACATATACTAAATGACTCATTCATAATTAAAATTACTAGTTACAGAAAGAATGCCCTAGATTGCTAAAAATTCTTATTTAAAAAGAGCTGTGAAAAATGTGTATGCATTATATTACAGTGAAACAATAATCTTTACTATAGATCGTGTGCATGTGACGTCACGCTTATTTCCCAACCCAGAGGTCAGCCATGTTGGTTGGAATACACAACCAAGACTGCGGCCGTTCACGTGTGAGTTGCTGCAACGCTTCGTAATTTTCTTTGTATTTAAACGTCTAAGATTGAAAGAAAATGCCAATCGTGTGCGCAGTGTATAATTGTGGTAATAACGCTACTCGTGACCCAGAGAAACGGTTCTTTAGATTTCCTACAATCATCAAAAACAACGATCCACAAAAGAGGGATGAATTGCTGTCTACCGAACGCCGTCAGCTGGTTTAGCAACATAACTCGTGAGGATTTAACAGAAGAAGAAGCTCAGTTCACCGTGTGTGTGGCGTCCACTTTATATCTGGTAAGAGCTCATGCTAAAGCTATGTTTTCAATGTTTACGTTAAACATTTGTGCTTATGATATACCCGAACACTGTAAGACTTACTTCTCCATATCGCTGACTGCTAAATAAGGCACTTTCTTTACATGTGATGTCATTTGCTCTTTTCTTCTGTGCATGTTTTTG